>NW_008710725.1:1011816-1020227 GCF_000327385.1 Lottia gigantea
ATTATATACCCTTCTGATTATAGTGGATGTCATAAAAAAGTCAATCTCTGATTATCAATTAGGGTAGGAGAGTATAACAAATCAGTGAACCAATACAAAATGTAAAAAAAATCAATCGTCAAATCAGTGTCAGTTTTGATTAAAATCTCTTATCAAAGATTGGGTAGGTTAAGTTTACAAACTAGTAAACTAATGCATATAACGGACATAAAAATCAATAAAAGATTGATTTGAGGCTCTGATTCTTGAAAGGGTGGGTTAATTTTCCAAATCATTAAATCAACATAAAAATCCATAAAATTCTGATTATAGATGTGGGTTGTACTGGGTAGGTTAGTTTAACAAACCAGAAAACTAATAGAAAGCGACAAACTATCGATATTGCTGGTTGCTTCACGACACCAAATATATTTCTTTAGTATATCTCCCAGATTAATGCCTACGACTAACATTTGGGTAGAGCACTTTTACAAACCGGTGAACCAGTGCAGGCCGACATAAAAATCAATGAATTTAATCTATACTTTTCTTAGAAGCCTGTCTCACGACAACAAATACCCAGCATGGTGATATATAAACAAGAAGATATGTAAGCTATGAAAGATCAATAAATTTGCTTTCAATGGCGAAATAAAGAAAGGCATTTGGTCTCAATATAAATGAAAGACAGCTCCAACAACACTACCCTTATCTCTTTTCAAAATTAAAATCTGACTTGCAGTTCGTGATACGTAGGGTATAGATGCTAGATGCATTTATTTTGTGGGCTAAATAAAGAACGACAATTGCTCTCTATATAATTGAAGGAAAGTTCAAACACCTCTACCCTTAGCACTTTTTAAAACTAATATTTGACTTGCAGTTTGTGATATGCAAGGTAAAAAGTAAAAATGCATTTGGCGAAATGAATAAATGCAAATGCTGATAGATGTCATTGAATGAAAGCTCAAATGCAGATATCCGTAGTACTTTTCTTAATGAATATTTGACTTGCAGTTCAGTAACAATTTAACGTATCACAGATTTAAATATTTGATAAACCAATAATCATATCATTATTTCAATTTTTTCAAACTTCCAGATTGTATTGATTTGTTGCTTTGTAAAGCTATGCCACCCTTATTGGTTTATTGCAGTGCAGTAGAAGCAGTGATTTTGTTATTTTAGATCAACTTCCGTGTTAGTTATATTTGGATATTCCCACAAGAACCATAAATAAATAGTTCAAAACAAACGTCTCGAATAACAATCCAAAATCTTTCAATTGAATGTTTCACATATCGAGACACCAGAGGTCATCGTGAGCTCAAGGTGCAAGAGTGGTACCTAACACTCAATACATCTACACCTTTCAAACAAGTCTTCGAATTTAAATGTTCACAATTGCACACTACTTAGTGTTCATTCCTTCCTAATTATCACAGAGTTTGAAACAGTATTGGAAATAAACTCCATTTCGTGAGTCTTATAGGCTCCCGAGCATGAGTTCTTGAACAATAGGACGTAAAACTCCATTCAATATCACAGTAATGTTTCAGTCCACAAACTTTTTACACAAACCTGTCCTTCAAAAATTTACTATAACTGTTCTCACATTCGGCTAACCGGTTGATAAAATAGTCCTCGTTTTCTATACTTTCTAGCAGGTCGGCTTGCACCAAACACATCTCTTCAAAACGGGCCACCTCGTCGTGCGTCAAACTCCGAGCACGTTTCGGTACATCGTCTTCAAAAATTCGTAAATCGATGATACTGTCCTCTTCGTAACTACGAAAATTGTCATCGAAGAAAATATGATGCACTGAAGCATCAGTCGGGTCGATCCACATTGGTTTACCAGCACTAAAAGAATACGAGTTGTTCTGCCAATGCTGAAAATCGTCCTTGAACGCCATGATTCCTTCCGATCGCGAAAACAATCGGTACATGTCTCGCTCATGGTTCATCTTCTGTAAAATTTCTCCATTACTTTTTAACAATTCCATTTCGATTAACCCGTCGTTAGTGCGTCGGATGTTTCCAGTGCGTTTATGAATCGGAATGTTCAAACTTTGTGAGAACCCAGGATGATTTCCCTTTAAACCGTACGCCATACTCTCCAGCACGTTAGGAGCGTCCAGTCCATACGTCCGGAGAATGATAGAGAAATCTCGATGTTTGCTTTTGAGAAAATGAATGAGTTTATAAAACGACGGTATGACGTAATGATAGCGTTTACCATCTAACCCAGACATGGTCAATTTCTGATCCCGGCTTTCATCATATTCGTGGTCCCACTTCAACAAATTCATATGTCGTTCGAAATTCGGTTTAAAATCCTTTCCGATTGAGCTTTGTGTAAAATCACCAGTTTGGATCCGAAGATCTTTACGATCCGACGGTGTCCGAACTAACCTGCCTTCCAAATATTTGTAGTACGTCAACAACTGATCGTTCCCCGGGGGTTTGAGGGACACTTGATCCGATTGCCATTGCCACTTCCCTTCAACTTCCTTACCCCACGTAACTCCGGTTAAAAAACTATTTAGGGCATGCTCCACACTCACGTTAGTCACTGAATCGGCTACGAGGATTGTATTTCGTATGTCAAAGTGTAGCACCAATTTCCTTTTCCGTCCAGTATGTACAGCATGATTCGGTGCCACAGACGATCGCCGTTTCAGCAGAGACGACTTAGAATCGGCAGAATGAAGTCCACCATGTGATATTTCCTCTTCTTTCAGTAACATGATATCGTTTATCATAATTTTCCTCGATATCCGTATAGAGTCCTATTGACCACAGGGCACGATGCAAATTAATATGTTCAATAACTACCACGAGGCATACTTGAATCACTAATGCATGTATATATTTTAACGTAGTTAGGGAAGCCGGTATATAGACGCATTCAATCCGTTATTCGTAAATTACTAAGAATAGAAAAAAAGTAGACCAATCGGCAAATATATGATCCACATAGACCATTGATTGATTAACTAGAACATGGATTATGTATTTACCTGGTTGCCATTGGATGCAAATAAACAATCTTGTGTCGATTATGAGACAATAGACTAGTAAAGGTGAGGGAGTGAAATAAATCTATATACTGTAGAGTATCACGTATACCCAGACGCTACAGTATGCGATAAAAGTGCGTTGGTTTAAAGGGGACCACAGGGACTCAATGATAACTCGGTGGTCTCCAACCTTTTCAGCCCACAAACCCTGGGGCAATCATATGAACTCCAAAAGCGAGAGTTAACTCGCGAACCTAGGTGGGACTGGCAATCGGGGAATTTTACTGTGTGTCATTTGTCGTGTCATCCTGTACTACCTGAATTAGGGGACAGAGGTCAAGTGGTCACGGGAAACTGTCATTAAGCCTTTCCATTAGTCCAATAAGGTACAAAACAGTAGTATATATTAACTCTATTTCATCTAGTTAACCATATGCCATTTGAATCTTCAAATTAGCCTTTCTCATTAATTTCGCTAATGACATAATCCAATTTTAGTGATAATCCAAGATTAAGTGACTGGATTAGCGCCATTAACGCTGATTGGAATTAAAAACAAAATGGAGGACAATTACAGAACCAAACGATCTACAAATGTACTATGAATGTTTAGCTTGCGTTCTGCATTCAGCTCTACGGAAGCAACCGAAGATTGACGAACGCAATGACAGGATCGCCAATCTGATTCCGGATGTTTTCTTTAAGATCCTCAATAACGACAGTGGCCAATGAGTTCCGAATGCAACTCACAACTCAGTTGAATGCATGAGAGCTGCTTCGAAACTTTTTGCAGCTATTGGGTCACATAATTGCAGTATTATTGGATTCTTTCTAATATTTTGGTTTAAATCGCAGTTATTTTATAACCGAGGATTGTTATGATATTTTGTGACATCAATTTACATTTAAACTTGCTCTAATTCGGTCGAGTTGAAATTTGATTCAGAGACCAACATTTATGATCATGATTGCCATACTAATATTAGCGAGCGGTTTGGTGTCGATCTTGGCCAGTGCTTCCGGGCTGGATTGTGAGAACCCAGTGAAGTTGACGACCTTCAATGCTGGTTTGACACCTCATCTACCAGGCTACGAGTCGAGACGGGAGGTGCTACCACTTGCTCTACCACAACACGACGCGGATGTGATTTGCCTACAAGAAATGTGGTTCGAGGACGACATGAAACGACTCGTGGACAGAATGATACGTCGAGGTTTCAGTTTTTACAGCACCATTAACGAAGATGTGGATAAGTTGAAGACATTGCCATCATTCTTGGCACGTGTGTTTACACGTGCATCCAGCCCACCCTGTGCCACTTGGCGTGTATCGCCATTAATGCTCTGCTATATTTGGAACTGCCGTCGAACTTCCAAACTCTCTTTGCTAATGTGCTTAGAACAGAATTGCAGAACGTATTTAAATATTATACCGCAAGACTGCATCTCCTGTCTTGTCATGGGACTGTCTGGTGTGAAGACGGTGCTAAACAGGTGCATGTCTGGTAGACAATACAACCGCTTCAATACCCAGGGATTGATGATTTTCAGCAGAAAGAGAATTTTGAAGGCCTCACATCAAGTATTCCAAGATGAAAGGATACGACAGATTTTACCAAGGGGTTATATCGAGGCAGAGGTAATAAAATTTTTCTTGGGATTCCCCTTTGCCCATCTTCATAAGCTCAATCAGGTGCAGAAACGTAGGACGTAAAGAAATATAATTTCTTCTATCGCACGCAGCAACCTTTGATACATTTTAATATTAACAAAGAATGAAATACCAGACAGATTTTGCCATCGGGCAATATTAAAAGTAGAGATAACGATTTTTTCCATTTTGAAGGCCTTTCATTTGCATCCCTTGAAAGCGTTGCAGGATATCCTCAGCAACATTAAAGGCGAGACCAGTTTTTTAAATTTTTTGTCTGAATACACGGCCTGTGATTTCGTGTTTCCTTTATCTTCCAGATTGAGAATCTTGGTACTATCGTCTGTACCCATTTTACTGTTAACATCAGCCGAAATCCGATAGAGGGTATGTAGAATGTTTTTTTCTGGACAGTATTCTCGATGATGTTTAAGATGGTCAGATTATGTGACAATGTTGTATTTTCGCTAATTTTGTCCGGCATGTGAAGATCAATGGCAAGATGGCGGAGTCGGGGTGGTCTATGTTCGTATCTTGGCTAATACCCCCCTGCCCGTCTATACGACCCTGTTTTATTTTCGCTGATACGTTTTAACATTCCAGATAACTTGCCGTATAACACCACCGGAAGCCAACAGGCAGACGAGATCAGAAGACTTCACGAACATTTCAAACACAAAGAGCACATCATTCTGGGCGATCTGAACACCGGACCGTATGATCCATCTCGAAATCTTTGGACTAATCTACCAGAAAACTATCAACTACTGAAGGATTTTGGTTATATATCGCCGTACGAGATGAACGGAGGAACGTGCACCTATTGTGACTACAATAACGTTCAGAATAACGCCTCCAAAAACTCGCTAGTTGATCATATCTTACTGGAACGACAGTCGTTCAGAAATCCAAAGGTAGTATGTTTTATTTTTCTCTAAAGAAGAAGCCTTGGCGGGACGTGTAGATTTAGGATGCAATGTCAAATTTTATCACACCTTTCCGGATAACATTAATTATCCCATCAGATATGCAGTGGCGGCGTCAGGCCCCCGAAACTGGGGGTTCAAATAGGGGGAAGACCGACTCAATGGGGGACAACTGCTGAGGATGAATTCAATTTTGGCTACTCAGTTGTGGTGCTGTAGTCTCAAGCCTCTAATAGAACGTCTCAGAGGGTTCTCGCAAGAAAATTTTAAAAAAAATGAATTGATTTTGTGCAATTGTGGGTGCAAATATTATGATCGGAACTGAAAGATGTCAGATCTATGTTACCTACACACTGCGTCATATACCTTTGCTATATCCTATGATCTGGTGAAGCTTTCTGAAATTACAGATAAACTCTATTATCTCCCTTTAATCAACTTTATTTCAGAGAGTATTTACTAGAAGAGTTGGAAAATGGAATCTGTCGGATCATTTCGGATTACAGATTGAAGTCTGTGTTTAATATATTATAAATATACAGTCTTATATCTAATATTATCTTCAATAACAGAAAAAATGTCGGCAAGGCATTGTCCCCCCCCCCCCCCCCCACACACACACCCAACTGAATTCTTTATCATTTTATACAGTGAAAGAATTGCCTGTGGCCTCCCTGAAAGATTGTGCTGCCCCTGCTCAGTCCCACACCTACAAACACCATAGCTGAGGACATTTTCATGAGGGGTCAGGCCATTTTATTGAGTGCTAATTCTACTCTCTAATCATAGAGAGCTTGGTCATATCATAAATATTCAAAATAAAATTTTCAATTACATGTCATCTACATCGGAATGTCTTCAAGTCCATAGAAACATTAATTTTTTTTTACTTCTTTTGCATAAATATCACTCTTCTTTATTTTTCCACCATTTTATAACCGGGTTACCCTCCTTTAATGGTTTAACAATGTCATTAACCATGGGATAATTGACAGTCGCAGGGATAGTATATTCTTGTCCCTTATCTTTAAAAGTGATTCTAATTCGATCCCGTACAGTCTTAGGAGTGTCCCAATTTGTTATCACCGTATCTGGTGGAAGATTGTGTTTGGCGAAGGAAAGTTCCGGCTGGAAAAGTATAAAACCATACGGACTAGCAAAACTGAATCGGGAATTAGATTCCGGGTAAAATGGGGCAAATGTTGTGATAAACATGGTAATCTTGTTAAATTCAAACACCCATCCGGGTTTATCAATGTATGATTTAGTCATAGAGTGTCCACCACCCGGATCTTGGTCACTTATCACTTTTAACACTTTACGAACGCTTGTAGAAAACACCTAGAATGATAAAGACAGCCTAGAAAAGTAGAATTTATAAAATTTAGACTGTGGACCTTTGAGCCAATGGAGCTAATTACATAATATGGAAAAAATCCACAAGCGCCTACGTACCTCAAGATTTGATGAAATATCAGCAGGTAACTGAATAACAAATCCGTCAATATTCAGACTGGAACATTTTACAGAGAACATCAAAAATGTGGGTAATAACCTAAAATATAACAAAACAGAATTAATAAAACCCACAACAATTTTATATGTCATTAACATAATCATAATTTGTCATACAAAATGAACATATCAAACTAGAGGCATTTTTACGCACTTAAATTTGATTCGATTACCCTAATCAGAATGATGTCAAAATTCGAACCTGATTTATACTGCAGGATAAATGAACATTTTACTATTTTCCATGATGGCAGCAAGGCAGGAAAAAATTACCCTGCACGTAATGGTTTTGACATGTTGGATGCCATTACTAAAGCGGAAGTTAACAGAGCTACGACGATCCAAAGTTGATTTACTCGATTAATGTATATCGATTTG
Organism: Lottia gigantea; assembly: GCF_000327385.1. NCBI lineage: Eukaryota > Metazoa > Mollusca > Gastropoda > Lottiidae > Lottia > Lottia gigantea. Next base: position 1,019,289 of record NW_008710725.1, read on the forward strand.
ATTCGCTGCTACAATAAATGGGCTGATTACCATAATCAAATTTGATTTGATACAGGATAAATGTTTTTTTTAGACCAAATCGAATCAGATTAACCCAGGAAAAATTCCACTTAGCTAATAACTGTGAACTATAGTCAACAAAATGGCATTCTATATATATATGGCATTCCCCCCCCCAACTCCGAACAGTTGTAAGTTTTCTTACCTAAATGTGTTTTCTTCTGAAAAAGAAAGTAAAAATTTGATAAGACACGAAGCATATTATACACTCAAAGAGCTGCTTTGCTTTGCTGTGTCACTCAGTCATTCAGAACTACTACATTGATTTTGGATTGTGTCAGCTCATCTGTCATTGATCAGCAAATTAACTTTGAAGTATCATGCAAACTCTTTTCATCAAAACCTGATGTGCCTCAATCTTCTGCTGTATAAAAGTCCCAAAATTTAAATTCAGATCTACACACCTAAAGACAGTTTGTCATTCCATTCTGGAGAACCCCAAATATTAGCCGTCTTTGCAAATATACAGGCAGAGTTCCTCTGTATTACATCAAAATGATCTAAAGATGGTACATCTGTGGCATCGTAAGTTGTAAAGCTGATTAGTTGATCTATGAACTCGGAATCCTCCCCTTCAGTTCCAGTCCTGGTTTTTCTGTAGTATTTCAATGGATTATGGTTCTTGATTATCTCCCCTTTAGTTTGAGATTTATTCACGCTTTTTACGTAAATATATAGAAGAAAATAACCTGAAAAATTATAAAATTTGGGTTTTCCAAATTCAATCACCATTCTCCCCACAGATTTATGAAGTGTTAATTTTCCATTTCTGCAATTTTTGAAATGCTTACTCTCACTTTAGCATTACAGTCCCTTTAATCATGAACCAAAAATCCATGAATTCCACCCACACCCCCCCCCCCCCCCCCAACCCACAGA
>NW_008710725.1:1020903-1127365 GCF_000327385.1 Lottia gigantea
CATTTGGTCTACAACCAAGATAATCGTCGAGATCTTCATAATACGGGCATGTTTTTGGGCTATTTCCTGTTTTATTATTTGCATCTTTGCTCTTGCGGTAGTTTAATAATAAATTATTCCATTTGTTCTTCAACTGAATCCATGTATAGCCGTATCCCAATTCAGACAAATCTGAAGCAATTTTTTCCCATACTGATTTCTTTTTTGTAGATGGTTTGTTGAACAGGTCCTGATATTTTCTGTGTCTTTCTATCAGGAGCAAAGTTGCCTCTTTTGACATACATGTACTAGAACCGATACTGGAACTATTGGAATTAGCTGTGCTGCATGAAGTTAGAGATTTGGAACAAGCAACCATTTCTTTATCAGACCCTGTATCTCTAAGGCTGTTTTTCTCTGCATTAATATCATCAATAGACTTTGGATCTATAAAATAAAACAATAAAAAATAGATGATAGATAGAGATGGCCTACTAGATTTTCAATTATTACGTTTTTATTTTCAAAAATAGTTGACCAAGAAAGATGATTTATAAGTAAATACACCGCCGCCGCAAAACATAAAACTTTAAGGGGAAAACTTTGGCTATGCTATGTTACCTCTCTTTATTACTTCTTGACATCATTATCGAAGTTCATGTAAGGTCATGGTTAAAGCCAGGCCAAGCCTATTTTTGTCAATGACATCAAAAAGATGAATGCTAGGATATATTATTTGACATTACCATTAGTAAGACGTGTAACTTGCTCTGGATTCATAACATAGACGACTCCGTCATATTCTACGTTAAAATTATCATCTGTACAAAAATTAGCCGCCATGATAGTTTATGACGTCATACCTAATTCAAATCGCCAAATCGTCCTTCGAGAAGATTTGGCGATTTGGTGCAAACTGCTTTGGATTTGGGCTGAATAAAGATCCAACAAATTTAAATCGCTTTGAATTTGGTGGCCGATAAATATGTTTTTCAGTCATAGACCAAATCGATTAGCCAAATCGTATGTCGTTAAATATGCCTAAAATCATACCTTAAGGGGCCAAAAAGGTGACGATAGGGTATCCTCTTCAATCAGAGGCTAAACTGGAAAATCGTGGTATGGCTCAAAATATTTTTTCTAATAGTGCTAGATTAGACTAGGAAAGTTAAACGTTTATATGATTGGCGTAGACTGAGGTAATGCGCACGGCCAAGACTATACAGTGTACAACGAGGGGAATGTCACTCGCCTCCATTTCTAAAGAAAAATATAAAAAATTGAGCATTTTAATCAGAAAATTTAACACTACATTTACAATTCAAATCGATAAGTGACTTTAATTTGTACAAATAGCGTTGCCTATCCGTAATTTATACCATTATCCCTATTACCCGAGTCTCAAAATATATTTCAATTTTTCACACTTGGAAACATTCTCAAGTAAGTCCTATTTTCTAATCGTAGAGCGAGTGATCGCTTGAACTTTTCGTTCACTTATTGCTAGAAAGCTTATAATTATGTTCCTTCACCATTAAATATATATATGTCACACATTGAATTTTAGTGTAACCCCTTCGTACACAAACTAATAGAGATGCCTTGAGAGGCATAGTATTCACACAGTCCTTTTAATAACATGGTGGTACCAATACAGGGAGTAGTGACGTCACCATCATATTCGTCGGATTCGCTGCTACTGCTATCGCTGCTTGTCACATCTGAAAATAATTCGATGGATTAAACTATAAAGGGATTAATACCTCTAGTTATTCAGTTCCAAATGTAATTGAGTCCCATTGTGTCCTATCATCGTATCCAATATAAACCGGTATTCATATCACGAGTACGCATATTTACATCTACTCCGCTGCAAACCTGTAAATCATCTTACGCATTCTCGTTACTATATTTATTCTAGGCCTATAAATTCATCCTGAACTTTGCTTCCGTCAGTTTTTATCTCAGTCTGAACTTGTCTAAGTGTCAAGGCAGGGCGACCTTAGCAACTTTTTTTGAAGAGATTACAATAAATTCGAGCTTCAACTGTCATTTTTTTATGTTCGTACTCGTATATTTGACAATGCGACGCATCAATATTCCGTTTTTCACTTTTCATTCTAAATCTTTTGAGGAGACTGGTCGAGTCACATGCTTATCTCATATTCACAATGGTCAAGGCATTGCAAACTTCGTCTTATACCTTGACTATATCACGGAATACAGCAATTTAATTGGATTGTACATTAGCAGATATGACCAATCATAGCCCTCGACAGACAGACTGTAAATATTCGGGACTTTTATTGGCTGTATTCGCCAACGTAAAGTCCAACCAAAGCGTTGCATTTACAAACTTTGACAATTGATTAATCGATGTGCAAAAGGAGGAGAATTTTTACATACATCTTGCTATTTTAAAATCTGCGCATACAGTCCCTTTAACATATTTTGTTTTTAAACGTAAGTCGAATTTTCGACGAGTATATTTTGCAATTGAAGAAAATTTATTTTTTGCCTCAACTATCGGTTCTTTTCAGAAAAATGACGGTGCCTTAACGAATTTCAATGACTTCCATCTTTGCAAAGCGTTAGGCCATGGGAATCCGGTGAAGGAGATATACAACCGCCAATTATTGATACCTTTAAGCGTGAACGGATTTCTGCTCCTCGTTTCTAGAAAAAAAACTCCCTTACCATACTCGGTTCCCGGATTGAGTGGTCCGAACTGACCATTCACATGGAAAATCAACAGAATCCAAAACCAGGACACGAGAAGTCTAAAATTCAGCACCTCCATTTCAAACCTCTCTGTCTTCCCAGCCTGTCTTCCGAGAATGAACGATCATCATAAAGCCAAGCCGTGATATTTTTTTTTCATTTTTTCAGTCCTTATAAATCATAATGGGGAAAAATGGGCATAAACTTGTCAAGGAATAATGCAAAGATGACATGAAATGGGGTAAAAAATGGTTGCCTCATTTCGTCAGCTCTCGTGACAGCTGTCATCATGAGGTTTCGTCATCAACTGATGCAAGTGCAAGTGATATAAGTGTTATTTTGACGGCATATTGCGAGGCCCGAGAGTGCAGTTACGTTACGCATCAAAACTGCTTTTCAAAGTTTTAGTTTTGTGAGATATTTTGGCAGTGTTCTTGATTTTGGTCTTTTATGGCCACAAAAAAACTTCAATTAATCTGAGCGATCTGCTAGTTAGTTGGATGCGATAGTTTAGTACATTTAGTCTCATTTTGATCACAATAAAACAGTCATTGCGCCACGTAACCTGCTAGTTAGTTGGACATGATAGTTGGGTATGCTCTAGTGTCAATCTGACCACAGAAAACTGTCATTGTACCAAGCAATCTGCTAGCTAGTTGGACACGATAGTGTAGCACGCTCTAATCTCATTCTGACCATAGGAAACTGTTAATGTACCAAGCAATAAGATGGGTTGTAAAATAACAATGGACACATGAAAAAAATAACTAATTTCTATAACACAACAACTTTCAATCCGGAACACTTTTCACTACTCTAATTATGTGTTACATTCAGAGAGTTTACATAGCTAACTACATGTATATAACTTAACGTTTTTGTTCATCTTAACTGGACGAATTATATTTTCGGATGGACAGCACATGCAAACCAGTTCAATGTTCTCAACTCCACCCCATTCGGGGATGGTCAACAGCTATACTAACTAAACTAAAACACTTTACCTAGCCCCTGATAGGTATTTTTTACATTTGCATTCTAAAAAAGTACACGTAAATTTCCATCAACTTCAATAAGATGCGAGCTGGCATAATTCCACTATCTGTATACAACCCCAAAAATGCCCAGACCTTAAGGCACTGGTGCATGTTCCCAGAGTATTCTGGAGAGAAAAAAATTGAACGCGTATTATGTTCTCGGAATGTTCTGGAAAATAAATCGAACAAGTATATGTTCTCGGAATGTTTTTGTAGTCAAAATCAAACATGTTAGTGGAACGGAGAAACAAATCAAATAGATACACGATCTCAGAATGTTCTTTGATAAAAAACTGAACATGTATTATAATCTTCTCGGAGCATTCCAGTAGTCAAAATCGAACAGGTACAATTTCTTGCAATGTTCTGGAGAACAAAGCGAACTCGTATGATTCCAAGAATGTTCTGGACAGACAATAGAACGTAGATGAGCTGGAATTCTAATCGAGTTTAGAATCAACTGTAGTGGTGGCAGTGGTTTCGTTGTCCCCTTCCGGTTCGACTCGATTCAGGGACGTGTTGCATTCTTCCTTCAGTTTTTCAAATGCTTCTTTTAACATTTTTCGCTCCTCTTCCGATTCTCTGAGGGATGCTTTAGCCTGGAATAAATCAAAACACTTATAGGCGGGTGGAAATCTCTATCGGTAATTGCTATTCGGAGCTGATTTCAACCACATAGTAGTATTTGTTCAGTAATAATGGACCGAATGTTCAAATGCAATGACTTTAAGTGTCATGGGTCCAAATCCCCCCAAGTTAGCCGAAAAATCTGGCCCTATCCCAACCGAATGTCACGTCCAAGGAATGGGCCAGATTTGTCGGACTATCCTCAAGGTAAGAACAATTCTGATGCTACGGTCATTGCTTTCGGAGTCGATCACGACTTTCGCCGAATCAGGATTATGTTCGTACCTACTAGCATCTCTATGAAATATTGGTTCTAGTGAGCCATAAATCAAAACCCAGAAATAGATAACGAGATGCCCTGGTGACACTTTATTGCTGGATCAAAAAGACGATGACGAGAGACGCGTTGACTATTAATCAATTGATGTCACTCTTTAATAGGTATTAGATACGTTTTATTGGTTAATGAATATGCATTAGTCTATTTCAAGTATCAGGTTCAATATTCGAAGCCTTGTGTGATACTCACGAACACAAAATTCCGTGACAAATTGGAATTAAAGAAGTAAGTGTGCGAAATTGTATGCCTTCTTTGACAATGATGGCATATTTAAGCTAGTCAAGAACCGTAATTCATAAAACCCTTGATCGAAAATGATCAAAGTCGAACGAGTCATTCAACGACTCATAAGATATTTCGGACTATGGAGCGTTTCGTCGTATATAAAACATGTCAAGGGCAATAACTCAAAGAAACCATTAATCATTAAAATTCGAGCTCATGCAAGAGATTTCATACCAAGCTTCTAGTTCGTTGACAATCAAATATGAAAATGAATTGCGACTTAGTTACATGGGCTAGAATCACGTCCAAAAAAAAAAATACAGAAACTCGTGCATCGCCCAATGCTTTCGGTAGTCGACCCTGTACTTGCCTCTTTGAGTTTAATCTCTAAGGAAGTGATCTGTGCATTAGGGACAGCTGTGGCTGGCTGGTCGACCGTCATCGTCATCTTTGTTTTCGGTTCCATTTCAGGATGTATCTGATAGTACCGATACGCCAAGATCTGAAAAGTAAAAAGTGATACGGTAAATTTATTACACACATTCAATAAAATGCATGTTTAGACGACTATGTCCCTTTAATTAAATCCTTTGTGAAACGATACATTTCGTTCGTCAATAAATCTCAGAATCGAAGTCGATTTGTCATCTCGCCGTCCCTTTCAGAGAGTCTACATAGCTTATAATGCTAATCTGGTATTTAGGTTTGTCAAATCGACATTTCCAACAGAGTCCACATAGCTATTAATTGTTTATTTTTTGATTAGGTTTGTCAATTCAGCATCCATTATAGCTACAATTGTTTATTTTGTAAAAAGGTTTGTCAACTCAGCAATGTATATTTGGTGTTGCATTAGGTGTGGATGTACCATAATTACAATGTGTATCCCTCATTTATAAATGTCAGGGTGGGCTATTTAGGGAAGTATTGTGACAGTCGATATCTCTATTTTCTTGACAGCTATATGGTGGCTTTTAGAGGCCAATTTGCGACATATTCAGACAGCTATATGGTGGCTTGTAGCGATCAATCCGTGTCATATTAGACAGCTATATGGTGGCCAATTTGCGTCGAGTTCAGACAGCTATATGGTGGCGTGTAGCGGCCATCTTGCGTCATGTTCAGACAGCTTTATGGTGGCTGGTAGGAGCCATTTTGCACAATCTGATCGCGGCCGTTTCGCAATATCTTTCGATAGATCTCTAAGGTGGCTAATGGTGGCCATTTCACACAACTTAGACAGCTCTATGGTGGTTTGTAGTGACCATATACCATCATCTTCACACAGCTATATGGTGGCTAGTAGCGGCAGTGTCGCATCATCTTCAGTTCTTGACGTAAGGGCATGATAATACATATTCCTTATGTCACATGATTTCAAACCGACCAATCAACAAGCTACCAAGTAACTATTTTTACGTATTGTTATGTAAATAAACGAAAAATTAAATTTATGCTTACCTTCGGGACGAATATTAGACATTCAGTGACAGTCGTTGCTAACAAAACAACAGCCGAATCTAGCGAGTACCGTAGATTTATATTGTCCCCTAGGGCGAAGGATACGGTCACCCCTAAAATACTCAAAACCACGACGTTATATATACACACTCCGATTAGCTTACTGTCGTTTAATGCTTCTATTTTGACCTGCAAAGAAGATATCAGAAATATTTGCTGATAATATAACAGAAAAGATTTGAAAAAAAACCTAAAGAATCAGGCCAGTGCACCTTGTGTTTAGTTACCCACGTCTGTATCCATAAAAAACCTTCTCCATTGCACACTGCATAGCGATGACCGCCTTCATGTTCGTTGAAATGAGCCAACTCCATTGCACATTGTAGTGTGCTGCCTTCACGTTCGTTTAAATGGCGTACGACGTAGGCCTCCAGTCTTGTCATTTATTTTACTGCCCTAATGTGGTCTCAACTGGACGTAAAAAACTTTGTGTCGTCTCGATTGCACACTGCTTTGCGATAGTCCCTGTATGTTGGCTTTTAAAGGAGTTTTCCCACCATTTCACAAGCCTGATTGAGTCGTATATAGATGTTAAAATTCCATTTTATTGTAATCGTTATATTAGCCTACCTTCCGTGTTTCCCAGGCCAGAAATGCTCCAAGCAGCATGAGAATTCCCTGAATTCCAAACAGAGTACCAGTATAGTAAATTTCGTTTTCTGACGTACAGGCACTGTAGTCTTTTCTTATTTCATAGTCGTCCACTTCGTTAACCTTCAAGGAGGATCAGAATTTAAAATACGTCGTCTTCAACAAATAGTTGTCATGAGTTCTAATCTCAGTCGGCGTGAAAAGTCATTTTCCCTCATTATTCCTGTCGAACAAGCCGTAAAAGGGTACGGATAATCCAGGAAAGATTAGTGCCAAGAGGTTTGGCCAAAGACCAGCTGGTAGAAGGGATTCACATGATCCTTCTTATTCTTGAAAAAAAAAGCCCTCGACGATGACGTCATAAGTGGAATATTTATAAGAGAATTATGATATTTGCCTGGCCCTCGTTTATCAAAAAAGCATACTTTCAAAACGATTACGTACCTTTAAGTTGTATTTATCAGTAAGGTTGGTACATGATAAGTGAACGTTCGCTTCCAGCGGATGCTGATATCGCAAACTATCAGTAACGGAAAAATGCTTCCTTATGTACTTACCTCCTTTGGTAAATCGTTGGTTACGACTATTATGGGATGTAAAATAGCCCAGACTATCAAGACCACCAAATTTATACTAGTTAAACCTAATACCATGAACACTAACTGGATATCCTTGACTATCTGCCAAGTGAACAAAAGATTTAACAAGGGTTTTCGAGCCAGACGACAACCATCCCTTGATATTACTGCACAAATGCTCTAACGATGCACATTTAAAGTAAGTTTACCTGGTCACATTTATAATAAATGTTGATGCTCTATTAGTGAAAGGGGTATCATGTATGATTAGAGTTATCAGAAATTAATGTGATTGGTCGACGATTCACTTCTCGACCAATCAGATTCATTGCAGCAAAATGTCACAATATTTCAAATTGTCTATGGCTATCAAATATCTTATAAATAACACAATTGCTATGTGGACAAAATGACTCGAAGGTAATGGAGATCTCAAATAATTTAACAAATTTACGATTAAAAATGAGGTACCTTTTTCTGTTTGGTAGCATTTGTAAAAATAACATGGACTCTCCAAGTTTTGGCGAACAGAGCACCGAAGGCTAGAGAAAATCCCACCGTCATCAAAAATATCTTGGCCTAAAAAAGGAATACGTGTTATTATGTTAAAAGAAAAACAAATTTTAACTTATTAACCTTTTTACATTTTTTTTTTATAAAATTGCAGGAATCAGTCTTTAAAGGACACTACCTCTTAGAATGAACATATACATGTAGTTTAAAAACCTACTATACCCATAAGACTATTACACAATTTAATGTATTAATTGGACTTCAGCGGGATTCTGTTGTATATGACACCAGGTAGGTCAACAGATGAATATATACATATTCATATAAAGTTCATTCTAAGAGGTAATTTCTCTTTAAAGATGGGGTTCCTTATTTTTTAGTGTCAAATGAATCAAACTATTTGATTAATTGGTGTTTCTAATGAATTATCATGTATTCTTAATCATTATCATTATGTTCTTATTGCATAAGTTCAGAGTTTTAACTTCCATGTATGTACAGTCTGGATAAAAAAAAAAGGACTTTTTGACCTTTCTTGATCGGTCACTCAATGGAATTCTCCTGGTAATTCTCTACTAATTTAGCTAATTATGAATTAATTATGGATATGTGAGACAAACTGGTATTTTTCCAAGTTATTAGAACACTTTCTATTCATATAAGTATTAGCATTTTCATTTTCACAGAAGCCATCTTTAAGCTGTTCAAATAGAGCTGTTAAAGCCTTTATTAAATCGAATATTAATAAACTAAAAGTCCATTATATTTGCAAATTCCGAATCTTTAAATTTGCAGGAACCATTTTTTAATGCGAAAACAGGAAACGCGTTAGAAAAGCTTTTAAAACCTGACAAGCCTTACATTGTATCAATCAATCTGCTATTGACATCTCCATAAAGCAAACAATATGAAGCCTTTTTTAACGAGGACAAATAATCAATTTTACATTTTAATAAAATACGAACTGAACCCAAAATACTTATAAACACGATACTGAAATCATGTTTTTGTGATTTTCAATAAGTAGCTTTTTTACGATTGCATTTCAAACAACCTGTATTCGACATTGTCAATGATTTAAATCATTAATTCTTGCTTTTAACACCAAAGTAGACATGAACCTTTCTGAATTTTTACCTGTGAAAGGAATTTGACCTTTAATTTTATTGAATTAACCAGGACAGCAAATCGCTTCCACTATTTTCGATATAAGACTGGAATGAACTTGACAACTGATGTCATAAGATAGTAACACGATTCCCGACTACAAGCCTTCCCCAAATAGCACACTAGCCAACTACGGTACTCTCCAATTCAATGACAACAGTTTTACTACACATAAAAGACTGGACTGATCTTGACAATTGACGTCATACGATAGCATACTACTCGACTACAACCCTCCCCTTTTTTAAAGCTATGTAGCCGTTTTACCTGCCATATAAGACTGGGCTGATCTTGACAATTGGCGTCATAAGATAGCGCACTAACCAACTACGGCCCTATAAGCCATATAAGACTGGACTGATCTTGACAATTGACGTCATAAGATAGCATACTACTCGACTACAACCCTGCTCTTTTTTAAAGCTATGTAGCAGTTTTACCTGACATATAAGACTGGAGTGGTTCTCTGTTGTATTATACAGAAATACAGTAATATAGATCAAGATACAGCCGATTAAAATCAGATTGTTTAACCTCGGGGATGACATCTTTACCACCCTGAAAAAGAAAATTCAAAAATATCGTTTCGTTTTATTACCTCTATCTCCACAATGTCACGCTATTGTGAACTTCGTCTTATACCTTGACTGTAATAGTCACTATTCTTGTATCATGGAATGCAGCGATTTGATTGGATTGTACGCCAAAAACTACAGATCTGCCGAATTTTGAATTTCTACCTCGACAGTTGTTACCCCAATTAGGCTGGTGGTTGGTAGATGACAAGTTAACGTTCACTTCCGGCGGATGCTGATATCACAGACTAGGTAGTTGTTGGTAGATGACAGGTTAACGTTCGCTTCCAGCGGATGCTGATATTGCAAACTAGGTATTTGTTGGTAGTCGTAGTAGTTGGTAGCTGGATTGCCCCAAATAGGCCAGTCTGTCCATTTTTTGTACCCCCGCCCCCAGGAGGCTGGCGCCACCACTACGTCTATTTACTCTTGAAGGAGTCAGGAAATAGGTCATTAAGGCAGGAAAGGAAGACAGTAAGGTGGGACATCGATTAACAAGATCTTAATAACTAATTAAAAATAACAAACAATACTGTTAATAAGTTGAATTAGAGAAAGTGTGAAGTATACCTTGTAACTTTCCATTATAAAAAAGACCAGTCATTAAGGCTTCATTAATAAAATTTGCTTGTTAAAGTAGAAGTAGGTGTCGATTTTCAAGCCTGATTTTATTAAAGGGATATGTTCGTCTAAATATCGTGAGAAAGTCGAAGTCATGGTCGGCTTAAAGGGTTTTAATCGTCTGAATACCGTGCTAAATGAGAGTGGCTATCGCAATGTAAGCTTCATTTTTCTGAAGTGATATCGTCTTAAAATTTCAGCCAAAAAAGCTTTACTTAACATTAATAATATTCAACTTCTTTCAAACTTATATCAAATGACTAAATAACTTTAAGGAGTGGAGCAATGCTCTTATTTCAATTATGTCCACAATCATGTCCGAACTCTTTTCGTTTTAATCAAGCTAACGAGAGGAAGGACATCATTCAGTATGCATGAAGCAAAACAACCCGAGGACATCGCAATTAGCCAATTCTTTTGGTTTAATTATGAGTACTTTTAAAGAATAAATTTCCAGCTTAGGAGCATGAGTAGGGGTAGCTGTAGAGGTGTAACACCCCCCACCCCACCTTTCATCGTGAAACTTCTACTTGATCTGTGCTTGGAATATATCTTGACCGAAACTGCCGAGAAGGTCAGAAGAGTTTCCGAAAGATCCCTGGGTTAACAATGAAAGATATCTCAAAACATACCTGGCGTTTCTATACATGATGTTGAACATAAGAAAGACAATGGCGAGGACCATACCGATACCGGATATACAACAGAAGGCCACGTATATGGAGAACGACAGCACCACTGTCTCATAATATACAATCGTTGAGTCTTTTGGTGGAAGACCACCTGAAAAATATCACATGACAGTCCTATGTCCAATTTACGAAATTTATTTTGAAATATTTATAGCATACTCTTACTAAAGTCGTAATGAAGAATTGGTAAAAAACTAATCGTGTGCTCTAGTCCAAATTTGAAACAGAAAACTATCATTGTGCCAAGCAATTTGATAGCTGGACACGAGAATAACGTACTGGAGGGCAAAAGCTCGATATCCAGAAAAATCAAGCAAGTTATACAACGCAAAAATTATTACCTGCCCAGACGACAGGTGTCTCTGGTAACCATTCTATTTTCACATCAGTTGTTAGTGTTGGATTGTAAATACCAATGGTTTCTTTCACACCACCTGCAACACAAGTTTCGAATCGTTAAAAGCGCAGGATAGGGGTGGGGGGATAGCAACACCATCGTGCAAAAGTGGACCCCCTCCAAGACCTTGAAATGAGGGGAGCAAAGCGATCATCAGCCTCCTTAAAAATTTGGCCATCAAATCTAAACTTTAATGGTAATGCTCGATGGTGAAATAAAATGGTATCAGTATCAGTGCTGTTACCTATAACAGCACAACCAAACTATAAAAATAGTTTCCATTATATCTAAACGTGTTAGTAAGGCTGGATTGTTAAAGAAAAGGGTATCAGTGCTGTTACCTATAACAGCACAACCATCCTACAACAAATAGTTTCCATCATATCTAAACGTGTTGGTAATGCTTGATCGTTAAAGAAAAAGGTATCAGTGTTGGTACCTATAACAGCACAACTGAAAGAGTATTTTCCTTCTAAACTTTGTTCGCAATGGGCTGGACCTTTGAACTATATGCAATATTCTAAAGCGCTGGAAGAAAGAGCAACACCAACGCGCTACAATGAACCGCTTAAAATTAAACCTACAAGACCCTCAAATGGGAGCAAAGCGAGTACCCAAAGTATCATTAGCAAGCACACAAAATTGTCAATCAAATCTAAACGTGTATAGTAATGCATGATCGTTAAGTATTGATGCGTGCCACTTTCATTGCTCTAGATTCTGGATAATAACTAGGACAGTAGAGCAACAACGCCCTTTATCTCGTTAAGAAAGCAACATCAAAGAAAACATTGTTATGCTTAATCAGTTCTGTTACATGAGTATTAGTGTCATATTGTATCATAAGTATATCATTACAATAAGATTATAATTTCGTTTCTTTTTTTATGACATTTTTTTACGTCTTTATGGTAATCTAACAAGATTTCCACCCCAGACGCGTTCTAATGGCATTATTTGTAACCAATCAAAGCGTGTAATATAACCCGTTTGCTGCAAACTTATTGGAATTACTTTTCGTTCCTTTTTTGATATTTTATGTCTTTATTATGATCTAACAAGTATTCTACCATATTCGCGTTCTTATGAGGTTATGTTTAACTAATAAAAGCCGGTAATGTATCACACAATCAGTCGTTGTCGCAACCTGTGTATATTAGTTTCTCGTACCAGACCTCGAGAACACGAACAAAGCAAATGTATAAAAGCAAAATTGAAATGATAGGGTGGCTTCCTTCTTTCTAATAAAAAAAAATATAGACTATACATAGAAATGATAGTTATTTTATATGATATTGGATCCAGACCTGTATTTCATTATAGTGGTTACCGCAAGGAAAAACCGCTCATCAATAAACCGATATATATCGTAGTAGTAGTTTAAACTACGCCTCTTACTAAAAGTAAATTATTTAAACCTGAAAAGCTGTTGGTCAAGGGACACTAAAGGCGAAGATGCGTGGAACTGAGCCGGTTCTTTTTTCGAATTTGCAATGAAATACATTTTAAATATCGTAAAATACAATATATTACATGTATGGGTTCTATCCACGATTACAAGTTAGATAGGGGGGGGGGGGGACGTTGTGGAATGGGCTGGGTTCGTTGAAATAGCATACGACCCTGCAGTCGCTGATAAGATAGCTGGTAAGGGAAGCAAGTTTCAGACTACTATAGAGGTGTAGCTGGTTTTGAACCGTTTCGTCATCGGAATGGCTGGTGGTGGGGTGGGGAGTTCGTCCTGACATCCCACGACTCTGTGGATGCTAATAAGGTAGCTGATAAAGGAAGCAAGTTTCAGATTTCTAGTTTAATAAGTATAATGCTGAAACAAGTTAATATCGATATAACTCGACTCGATAACTAATTATTAATAATTTGTCTTGTACTAAAACAAATAATTATAATCTAGAAACTACCAATCGGTCAACAAACTCAGTCATCTTAACGTGTACAAACAATCTTCTGAAGCTCAAGGCACATTATGGAGGCCCAAGGTGGCCAAAGTAGTTGGACGCTTGCTCGGTAACTAGAAGGATGTTTCAACCCGGGTTACCTAGTACCTTCCCGTACTTTTTAGTGTTTTCATGAAGCATTAAGTGTTTGTGTGAGGGTGATGGTGTGTGGGTGTGCGGGTGTGTGTGCGGGGGGATTTGGGATGGGTTGCGGATAGGCAAGTATGGGCAACAGGGGTTCAATTATGTTCCTCTGTAAAAAGTGAGATATCTTAAAACAGGGTGGAAAGGGCCGGGGCAAAGATGAGATAGAGTATTTCATGGGGGTTCCTCGTCCCTTCCCCCTCAACCAAGTCCCTCTATATACCCCTCCCCTCATTCCAATAACACCATTTAACCGTATAGCACATCGGTACATAATTGGTAAGTGTGGAAGATATATGTAATCATCTCCAGACCTCATTAGTGACCACCATTGATGACAATATACTCGCAACTTAAACATACAGCACAACTTGACCGATAAAAAAACAGAATTGTTATAAGTAGTTTATAATGACATGTTTATCATCGAATTGATTTCTTAGATCGAGACAACACCTTGAATGGTTTCAACCCAGTTTCGTCCTGTCAGTGATGAGGGTCGGTGGGGCTGACATGGCAAAAGCGTCCGAAATTATACATATTCATGATGTCACGTGATGTTCAAACCGGCCAATAAACAAGCTTGCAGGTAGCCATTTCAAAGTTTTGTTTTGTAAAAATGATCACACGCACGAAATACGTTAGGAATATTTAAGTACAGACAACCATTCTCGCATGATATTCAATTTCACCACTTATCACGAAGCTATTGAGGTAAAGCGAAACTCAGTCGCATCGCAAGGGGCGTGGTTGGCGTGGTTTCTATTCCGTTGATAAGAGGCGTGGCCTAGAAAAATAGAATTGACAGATTTGTAAATAAACGTTACCTTGTATTCGAACTATTCGAAGTAAGGAAACAGCATCGTGGTTCTCGTCGAAATAAATCGGCCCCTTAATTCCTTGGAAGTTGACCTTCTTCATATTTTCCAACAGGATGTGACCAAACTCGCTATCTGTGTAGGTAAAATCGGTCAAATTCTTCTGTGTGTCTGTAAAATTAAAAGTTATTTGACTTTTTACTACCGAAAAAAACCCTCGGACTGCTTAATAAGATGGTACTCTTCGGTAGTTAAAAGTCAAGTGCATTCGGATAAGCTGTTTGATCGGTAGTTAAAAGTCAACGCTATATTGCTGGAAAACATAACTTGTTGCAGCATTAACGTAGTCGATTTTGTTCGGTGATTGGAAGTTAGCTTTTAACTACCGAAAACAAAACTTTTTGTAAACGTCTGCAACTTACCGTTTCTGGCTAAATCTTCAATGGTTTCATTGAGACCAAGGGCTATAGCCCATATGGTATCATACGCCAAGGGGGACAACTTCTTTCCAAATATATTCTCGTTATTGGTGCGGTTATTGAATATGGTTTGGAACTCTTCCGGTGTGACACCGGAAATAGAGGGCGTGTTCTTAGGATTGAGGTAAATATGGTCAATTGCGATATATCCTTCCACAGCAGCCGACAATTCCTCAACGGTGCAGTCCACATTAGGGTCGGGGGTTTTCCACCAGTCGTCGTCATACCACCCGACCAATATCCAGACGACTTTAGAACCGTACAGTCCTTCTTTATACGCCTGAAAATAGACCGAAAAGACTTTTTATCATGTAACACCCTTGGCTTCAATAGCCACGCTGCAATACAACCTTCATCGGTGACGTCAAGGTATAAGACGAAGTTCGTAATAGCTTGACATTGTAAAGATGGTATTGAGCCTATCACTAGCAAACAGACTTCAAATAAATAAAAAGTCTCACGTTACACATATCAATATTTCGCCAATATTTTAAAGCGGCAGTCTGTATCACACTTTAGTTAGTAAATCGAATTGTATCGATTACTTTATGTGATCAAAGTATCGGCTTAAAAACAATACTGATAGTACATACATTGAAGCAGGTAAAACGTTTCGTAAGTTTACAGTTAATATAAGAGCAAAGTTATAATATGTGCTCATATTTGTATTTGTTCCATCGCAATGTCTTAGAATAGCACTACTTTTTAACGAACATGTGAACACAGTAGACATGGAATTCTAGCACAAGCTAGAAAGTCAATTTAAGAATACCAGAACTGTTACGAAGATAGCAATGAATGAAACTGCCTTTTGAACAGACTGTTCAATCCAAGAAAATCAGTACTGTTTTAAAGCTGATAGTCCTGGACGAAGAACAGAAATAGCGATAGATGAAATTGCCTTTGGAGAAGAATGTTGAAGCTGATAGTCCTTGAATTACAATAGGCATTGAATGTCCTTTTGAACAGAAAGCTAGAAAGTCAATTTTAGACTTCCAGTATGCTTCTATGTTGAAGCTATTAGTTCTCTACGAAGGACAAAGGTAGTGAAATATATTACCTCACAGAATATCTTCCTGGCTTTATCTGCATAAAAACCTCCGACTATTATTCTGGCATCGTTTTCCTTTAACATAAGAAATAATATAACAAATAATTGCTGAGAATAAGGACAATACATGAAGGAGTGAGTAACCAAGCTCAGATTATCTGTCTTTCAATATAGCGCCATCGTCAAAGGAAGGTTTTATAAGCCACCATCTTTGTCAAGAAAAAGACCTTCCGAAAATTGTCATTTTAACAAACTAAAATCGGAAATGCTTACCATCAAATTTTTTACTTGAACTTCAGGATCTTGTGTGAAAATTTCAGAACGAACAATGGTAAGGTTGGCCTCTTTCATCAACTCGTTTAAATTTTCGGTTACCTGAAAATCACAAAATTACATTCTCAGGTGGGCAACAGGTGTTCGATATGTATGACGACTTGATTGAATAGCCTTTGGTCGTTCACAATTTACGTTGTTATGATTAGTTTATAGAGTGATCTTTGCTTGGGATTTTATTGTATACAACGTTTCCACAAATTACATTGTCATCATGGGACAATCAAATGCACCTACTTACGGTCGAGAAGAGCTCAAACGATTGATGAATGGTGGAAACCTGCGACCATCCGAATTGTTTAAATATGTCGATCCTTGCCGGATTCACGACGACATCCGGAGCCGTGGTCCGGAAAAAGAATGGAAACCTTAATTTATCGGACAGTGATGGTGATAAAGAAACATAGGACATCTGAAAAATAGATGCAAATATTTAAGAAATCTGACAACTTAGGTTTACGAAGATCCTTACTACCAGCTGGTCCTTAATCAAACCTCTTGGTGATGTATTTATAATGATAACAACTTCTCGAGGATCCTTCCTACCAGCAGGCCCTTGGCCAAACCTCTTGGCATTGGTCTTAAAACATTAAAACAACTAGGGTTCACGAGGATCCTTTCCACCAGCAGGTCCTTGACCGAACTTCTTTGTGATGTTTTTATAAGGATAACCGCTTAGGTTCTCAAGGAACCTTACTACCAGTTTATCCTGAAGTTCGCAAGCTGAACGCCGAACCACTTGACATTGGATAACCCGTATGATAGATATTTTAGTGCAATACAAAATGACATTGAATAGGGCGTATATACTGCACAAAATCATTACATAGATTTCTTGTACTTTGCATGAAATTCCATTTCATTTCATTTCTAATCTCATATTTCAATTGAAATAGCTATAATCCAATCAAGCCATTGTATGTGTAATTCATTATGATTTTCTGCCTGACTGAAGACTATAATTTAATCCATCATATAGGAATATTTTCAATATCAGTCTTCGAAATAATCAAGGAATCACAGAGCTTGCAATAAAATGAAATGGAGTTTTACATCCGACTTTTCAATTCCTTAATGAATTATATTGCATTAACTTATTTCAATGAAGTATTATATCCTATTGTTCTGTATCTTATTGGACTAATGAAATGAAATAGAGTTTTATATCCTACTGTTCTGTATCTTATTGGACTAATGAAATGAAATGAAGTTTTATATCCTACTGTTCTGTATCTTATTGGTCTAATGAAATGAAATGAAGTTTTATATCCTACTGTTCTGTACCTTATTGGTCTAATGAAATGAAATAGAGTTTTATATCCCACTGTTCTGTATCTTATTGGTCTAATGAAATGAAATAGAGTTTTATATCCCACTGTTCTGTATCTTATTGAACTAATGAAATGAAATGGAGTTTTATATCCTACTGTTCTGTATCTTATTAGACTAATGAAATGAAATGGAGATATATATACTACTGTTCTGTATCTTATTGGACTAATGAAATGAAATAGAGTTTTATGTCGTACTGTTCTGTATCTTATTGGACTAATGGAATGAAATAGAGTTTTATGTCGTACTGTTCTGTATCTTATTGTTTATGTGCTGCTGTAGGCTATATGATAAGTTTTTTCTATATTTAACTGAAACCGAAAGATTAGACTTAAAAATATAATTCAATATCCATGGCAATACGTTTCAGTTGGTCGATATCGTCGGAACTTCTGAAAAAAATATTATTGATTTTCGAACTTCAAACGAAATTATTTTTTCTTTTATTTCTTGTATTTTTTCAGTTGTTGTTTTTGATTCTAGTATTCTATTTCGCGAGTTGCTCAAATTCTAGATTCTCTTTGAAATGAAACAAGATTGAATTTTTATATCAAACTGTTACAATCAAATGAAATTCATGTAACAATAATCATTTCTCTATTGACCTTAAAGGTACACGTCGAACCTTAGATTTAGCTAAGCTAATCGGTAATAGTGTTCACAGCTCAATGTTGAAATTTGAGTCTATGTGTGTCCAGAATTATCCATGTTAAAGATATAATGACGACTCGCCTTATATAGAAAAGACATACATAGAAATAGAAAGTAAAATTCCTAGTTTGAGGTATATTTGAAGGAATAATCTAGTACTTGTGAAAACTATTTACATTATATTAAAGACCAAAATCAACCCCCCTCCCCACCCACCCCCCCCCCCCTCCCACCAAACAAAAAATGGCCGACCATTATTTTGAAGCTGACGTAAACTCTCCTTTTATCGAATCAATATTGGGGAATTATGAATATCGCAAAAGAAAATAAATTTCAACAATTATATGAAACTTTCTAAAATTCCATTTTCATTGGAATCAATAATTATTTAATTATTCAATTGTCAGTGAATGTCAGGTGTCAACTTGCACTTGCAGGAATCTCTTCTCTCAATAAAATTCCAATTTAACCTAGACAATGGCAGCAGTTCCAATGACTACAGTTTAGTTGTGGCTAATAGCATATAATCAAGGCGATACAATGGAAATTGTCAATCACCCGAGTCAATATAAACTGTTTTCCATTCCCAATAAACCAACGTGGATGAAAAACATTGGACTAAGTGATTTGAGAGGATTTTATTTACTCTCAAATGACTGAGTTTCAGAGCTTGATTAAGTTAAAGTATTATATTGTAATAGTGATAGAGAAACGAGGATTTTGTAAGCCAGTATCGATGTCTTTTAAAACACCGAAACGGGCTAAGATGGGAGTCGCCATCTTGAATAATCGCAAACTGTTTTGTAATTCGGCTGATAAAATCTATTCATACAGGTTTTCTATTAACTTTCATATGACTGAGTCTCAGATTTTGATTCGAGATTTGTTGACTCTGACTTTTTCCCATGGGTGCCACCATCTTGAATAATCGCCGTCTATTTTGTGATTTGTATGATTCATATTTAGACATGGAGGTATTATTTTTTACTTTCATATGACTTAGTTTCAGAGCTTGGCTGAATTGGAATGTTATGACGCCGTTCTAACAATACCGTTTGCAATCGTTCTACAGTCAAAGTTCCACTTGCACTCAGCATGCGGATTCAGCGTTACGGAAACTTCCGAGAAATACCGAATGTACGCCAGGAGCCTATCATGAAAACACATCGAGGGTTATTCTTTTTAATTCAATATTTCAGCCCAAAACTAATTTCCAACGAAAAAAGAACAATCGTTTTGAACGTCGGAACCCTTACCGTAGATACACTAAACGGCAATATATTGGGAATCGCACTTCTACACGAACGATCATTCCAGTGTGAACCTAAAAAAGAGCAATCGTTTCGAACGCCAGAATCCTTACCGTAGATACAGTAAATGACAGCACATTGGAGATCCAACTTCTTTGATAATCTGCACGAACGCTCATCACAGTATGTACCTAATTAGGTTCGGCTAATCATTTTGAACGTCGGGACCCCTGAGGTAGATACACCACGTGAAAACACACCGCGGATTAACCTGTTTGTTTCATTAACAAAGCAATAATTATCTATGGTGATTAATTATTTATAGGAACTAGGTCACCCGGCTTCTAAATGTATATTATTAATTATTCCATAAAGTAGTTGTACGTAATCAGAAATATGAATGAGAATTGATACTATGGCGATGAATGAACTTCTTTTTTTTGTCAGAATCTGAATTTTTTAACGTAATGCTATTTATATGATAACAATTCCTGCAGGCTTCACATAACACGGTTTTGAAACTGAGACAATAGTTGGCTCAGCTTGGGGATTTTCTGAAAAAATTGATACGAAATAATAATAATAATGTGTATTTCTATAGCGCTAAACTCCACACAAAAGTGTGCTCATAGCGCGGACAAAAAAGGTATAAAGACTAACAAGAGTCGAATAAAACAGTTTTCACTTTGTTTTTGAACATTTTGAGTGTTGGCAAGGATTTTAGACTTTCTGAAGACACAAGGAGGTTATTCCAAACGTTGGTTGCGGCCAATGAAAAAGCACGGAAACCATACGTTTTCATGCTATAGTTTGGCACTTGTAGTAGATTTTTTTCGCTAGATCTCAGATTTCGTGTAGGGACTTTCTTTGCAATAAGATCAGTCAGGTATTCTGGAGCCATGTTTGAGGTACATTGGTAAGTCAAAGGGGCGATTTTATAATCGATCCACTTCGATACTGGCAACCGATGGAGCTTTTTCAGAATTGGTGTAATATTCGACCGACCAGACGTGAAAAATTGCTCGAAAATAAACATTATTAATTTCACGGATTATCACAATTTCATTCAACTAAACGTCACAAATTTGAAAAAAAAAATTGACGTTAATATCTTTATTTTACCGTGAAATGTTAGTTAACTATGACGTTTCATGGCGAAGATCTTACTGAATTCTTTTTGGGGTAAATTTGGCGAAATGTTTAAGAAATGGTTAGAAAGCTTGCACGTTACTAGTACAAATAATGTTTCACTATTTTTTAATGAACTCTTTGAACTGTTAGACACTTTTAGGGGTTAATAAGTCAACTTGAAAAAAAAATATAATCGAAAGAGTAATTGAAAGGAAATGATTCGCGGAAGCCGATCTTTAACCAAATTGGTTCGATATGTTTTATTTTGATTTCAAATTTTTGAATTGTTGAGATGTCTTCAGGCATTAGGTATTGATTGCAATAATTTACTATCAACCACTTGCAGTGCATCGACGGAATTAATATTCGATAATTTTTCAATTGGCGTTTCCTATAATAAACTCTAAAACAATTTGAGTACTATGGTCGGCGTCTCTTTATCTACCCGATGTCAATGTACTATGGATGGCGTTTCTAATGAAATTAGGACTAGTATAAACTTCAGAGAGGTGAAATTAGTGTGAGATTAGGAAATTGGGGGGTTAGAAGCACTCAAATACCAGAGATGTGGGTTGGTGCTTAGGTTCGAATCCCTCAAAAACAGTTGTCTTACATGCACCAAAGTCCCAATGCTTAGGTTCAAATCCCCTGCATACTTGCATACAAGTCCGACTGGTTATGAGATTCGAATCCCCTAGAATAAAGATGACTTACCTGTACTAAGTTCCAAAGGTGGGAGGCTTGAGCTGTAGCCTCACTGACTGGAGAACAACCAGCTCCAATTATTAACAGTTTGGTCGGTGGAGAGTACAGATTATCATACATCACTTTAATACCTTGACCTGGATCGCACTGAAATTAGTAAGACAATGAAATTATTGGGCGGAAGAAGAAGGGAGTTTTACGTCTTTGATGGACTGATACCTTGATGATCGCACTAGCATGGGCAAACAAGGTGGGATTTTTATGTCGTTCGTAGCTGCACCTTCTTGGACTCTCGAAGACAGTTATGTGCCAAAAAACAAGCATGATGAATCTTCATAAATCTTAGCAGATCCTTAATCAGGATTGGTCTGTTTTGATTTCTTAGTACACAACACTAGAGGATGTAAAGGGCGTAATAACTCACCATTGTATTATTATATATTAAATTAAGTCGATATCCAGGCAGTATGTAATCGTGTTTGTTGACATGTTCTATAGCTATCTCAGCACTAGTCAGCATACCGTAACCACCACGCCAAGCTATTCCATCAAATGGGAACAAGCCAAGTATATAAAGATCATCCAAGGCTGATATTGCCCTCAGACACGTGGTTAACACGAACACTAATAACATCATTCCTATTCTAATTTAGGCTACCAGAGAATTATCAGCATCTGAAATAGAAAGGGAGTTTCTTATTAAATCAACATACAAGTAGAAGTATGCAAATCCAAAAATGATGATACGACGCTTGTGAATGAAGGAGTGATAAGGGATGATGAGGAATGATAAGGAATGATAAGGAATGATGATGGTGAATGCTGATTAAGAATAGTGATTATGAATAATGAATGAATTCTGAATGAATGATTGATAAATGATGATGGATTGTGGGTGGTTAAAAATAAGAGATAATGAATGATGAATGATAGTTAAAAGTTCTGAATGATAATGAATTCGAGTGATTCTGAATGATGAATGATGGTGGATAATGAATGATGATATAGAGGTGAATTAAAGAATAGTTATGAATGATGAATGAATGATAGATTGTGAACGTTGAATGATAAGAAATGATAAATGGGAAATTTGGTATATGTTGATGATGAATGAATGATGGATGTGTGAATCGTGATAAATGATGAACAATTGATGAATGATGATGAACGAACAGATAAATGAGATTAACAAAAGCTCCTTTGCGACACATACTGTTTTAATAGATTGTTTTTCAATACAATTAACACTTTTCTAATTCAAAACATAAGCTGGTAAAAAATGATAAAAATAAGTCTGTTATTTTTCTTGAATATAATTTCTATTATATGAGAATTTATTGTGTTCTTAATGATAACAAGTTTATATTGATCGGAAGGGAGGTGAAATATTATCACAAGTGCATTCTACTTTACCTTCAAATTTCTTCATGGAAAATATTTATTGGAAAAAGAAATGAAATTTGAGATATTCCTGCCAAAACCTAAGGTGACAAAAGAAATGTAATTTCTGTCAAAAACAAAAATGGAAAAATTAAATGAAAAAAAGAGTAAGTTTTTTGCCATTCCTTACAAAAAAGGTACTTCCGGTTGTGCCAAAATGTTCAATCTGATATCAACTTCAAGGTCTAGTTCTCGATCAAGTCAGAAATATTTCCGTTTCAGTTTGTCTTTATGACTAGATTTAAAATAAACCAGTTCTTGTGATTACAGTTTTAATGGCATGGAAAAGGTAAGTTATAGCTAATATAACAGCAGGTACTGTCTAGAGTTGATTGATGAAATGGGCAATATGATCAAAATGCCATTAGATGTTACATACAAATTAGACTTGTGGACTCTCTAAGAGATTCATCTGTAAATATACCATATAATCGTATTGGCTATGTGGACCCTCCAAAAGTGATGCCAACTTGACAAACCTAAATACCTAATATTAACGCGTGTATATCTAATTAAAGACGTGCTGAAAGTGTGTTTTTATTGTAAGAAGTACTATGTAACCAAAGAGAGATTCTATCGGATAGAAAAGTGCGGCAAGGCGAATATATAACTTTAAAGACGACAGTATATGAGAAATATCAGGAAAAATAATTAAAACTTGTATAAATATAGTCAAATTGGGCCTAGGGGTTGAACTACCATATTGTTGAACTAAAAGTACTGAAAGCTTAAATTACTCAGTAGTTTCTATAGACAAATACAATTTCTAAATCGACACGTTCGCTATCCATGTGATTGATCTCCGAAAATATTACTTTTTTTTAGCTAAGCCAATCAGTAAAGTCTCACAGCTCACCGTCCATGTGTGTCCAGAATTATCCACGTTTGTAAGTTAAAATGACGACTCGTCTTTTCTTGAGACATCTATAGCAATAGAAAGAAATTCCTAGTTTGAGATATTTTTGAAGGAATTCCGTTCATTTCAAGTACTCCTGAAGACTATTTATAAGCCAAATTAACACCCGAAAACGCCGAACATGGCCTTTAAGATAAAAAAAAAAAGAAAACGATTTTATATGAACGGCTACAAAATTGCCAAATTTTTTAACTTGGATATGAACCCATCAACTATCCTATGTGGGAAATCCCGTCGTGACGTCATTTCATGATTTCATGAGTCCTGTAACGACATGTAAACCAATACAACCGTATAGATCAAACACGTGAAAGTTCTGCTAGCGCTTTGCAAATATTAACAGATTTACGGAAACTGTCGAGGATTACCGAATGCGATACAGGAAGGATGAGAGGGGCGTTTAATCCAATTTAATCCTCTCAGAATAATCGATAAAATATAAACAAATAAAACATTTACATTAATTGTATACACTAATACTGAAAGAATCCAGCTTATGAAAAAAACTGAATCCTCTTTTGTTTAATCCTTTCTGTCCTACATCGAAGTCTTTGGTCGAGAGAACTATTATTTTTATACCTTTAGGCAAATCTGATACATTTTCTATATGAATTTTAATTAGACGGTGTGGTTTTATAATCAAATAAAATTAGAGCTTTGAACTAATGAAATGAAATGGAGTTTTATATCCTACTGTTTTGTGCCTTAATGGACTAATGAAATGAAATGTAGTTTTATATTCTACTGTTTTGTACCTTGTTGGACTAATGAAATGAAATAGAGTTTTATACCCTACTGTTCTGTATCTTATTAGACTAATGAAATGAAATGGAGTTTTATATCCGATGAAAACTAAACCGTCAGTCACACAAAAATAGAATCAAAATTCGTCAACTTACAATTCCTAGAAATTCCGATCAGCTTGAAATCATATAATGGAATTAAAAAGTCACAAAACTACGGGATTCTTACAGCTAAAATTTGTTGTTCCTACAAATCCAAAGAGAAGTCGCACCAAAACTATTCTGATTTCTAGTATAGATTCATAATCCATATACAGAAAAACAGCCATAGACCTACACCGTCGTTCCAAGGCACGTAATCTGCATGTAGTTCAAATTTGACAATGCTTTGATGCCTCTTTGAAAAGCTTGGTTCAATTGACACGGTTTCAATGAAAATGTTGCTAGATATCCAACACACTTATATGAATTCGTTGTCTATTCACAAACAACTTAGCTGTTATGCACTATTGTTCGGGTCCACAAAATCTGTTTATGGTCCACAAAAGTCAAACTTTAAGAATTCGATTCAATTCCGCTTAAAAAATCAAGCTTCTTCCTTCGGTTCCGATGTAAATTCGCTAAAATATCCTTCGCGTTCGTTCGGATTGGCGTAATGCGTTTGTGGTCAACAACAGTCGTTCGAATTCATGCGTAACGTGTCTGTGGCTCATAGCAATCAAGCATAGGTCGCTAAAAATTATTTTGAATTCCACTCAAAAAATCAAAATTCCTCCCTCGGCCGATGAAAATTTCGCTAAAATATCCTACTCATATAAAAAGTCGCATTCTTTCGGGTTAACGTAACGTGTCTGTGGTTCACAGCAGTCAAGCTCCGGTCGTTAAAATACTCAAGAGTTCAAGCCTCTTAAATACGTTTTCTTGTCCCTCATATTCTAGTGTCACCTGATAACCACACCTTTTTAACGATCCCGAGTCTCTCTATAGACCTATTAAAACCAATATAGAGAAGATTTCTATTCGATATACTGAATGAGAGTTATATTGTGAATCAGATAAACTACACTGTAAAACTTGTCTGTTAGACTTGTCGGTAACATTTGTAGTTCTATGGAACTGGGTTTTATATCCTACTGTTCTGTACCTTATTGGACTAATGAAATGAAATAGAGTTTTATATCCTACTGTTCTGTACCTTATTGGACTAATGAAATGAAATAGAGTTTTATATCCTTATGTTCTATATCTTATTGGTCTAATGAAATGAAATGGAGTTTTATATTCTACTGTATCTTATTGGACGATTATGAACAAATTTATGCTTTCTCTCAATTAGACCATGATGGTGCAGAAAAATAGGACGTAAAACTCCATTCATTTCATTGCATTCCAATTCAGATAGACCATGCCTTCTGTCCGCTAGAGTATGTCTTCTATGAACATGTGTCAAGTCAAGGACATCACCTTCCATATGCCTGACCGGTATCCATGCTAGATCTACCCATCCACACCTGAGATGAACCCTCCCTATGCGAGGCCTGTCCCTCATATGTCAGACTTATACCCTCTCCCAACTGGCTTATGACCACCCAACCCCCCCCCCCCCCACCCCTCTATCAGCTAGGCTATGCTTTCTCTAATCTATACCATTCCTCGCCTACGAAGTACAGGTCGTTTTACAGTGCAGACAATGAAGATATCTATCTAAAAATCACCGTAAACGTTTTCCAATTAGCCTTCTGTGGTATTTTTAATCAACTGATAGGCAAAATGGCATTTTTTTCTTGGATGATTTCAATTATCGGAAAGGAAATCATCCTAAGAGTCAATCACTAACACTTTGATAGTTTTCTTTTGAAAAATATTTTAGTCATTTCACTTTCATTAACAATTATTTTTAATCAAAGACACTTTTGTTCTAGAACATCAAAGTAAAACGACATCAAAAAGTTTGTGTCCTATTTTATTCATATTCAATACACTCAACCTTTTCGGACTAAATTTAGGCATACATTCATAGGCCCAGACCTACATAGGGGCTGATTATGGAGCGCTACGTGGGAGAACTACAGTGATGGTCTTTATCAATTTTGACTATAGTCAAAGGGAAGTAACTGTATCTTATTATTCGTCGCGAGTAACTCGCGTCTGTTACCGGAAGTTGACATTCAACACGTGAGAATTATTGAAAAATAAAAACAAAGTGAAAAACGTGTACAATGAGGCCTTTAACTGAAGATGAAACCAAAATTTTCTTTGAGAAATTGTCGAAATAGTGAGTTAGGTTATGTTATTTGAAGTCGAGTTTCGAAAATTAACCCACATTTAGTTTTGTACCGTTATCAAACAGAATCCCGAATAGAGAATATCTATTTGAAAGTCTTCTGCAGAGAAAAGATCTCTTGCCTCTTAAAAGAGGAGTTTTGTACAATAACAAACCTTTTCCAAAAACACTAAAGGGTATGGATTTACCATTTGACAATTTGTAACTTTTAGTTTAGCAATGATTTGTATTTTCTGCTTTCAGTATAGGAGATAATATCAAACTATTATTAGACAGACCTGATGGTAATTTCTGTTTCCGACTTCAAAAAGACAGAATATTCTATGTCAGGTAGGAAAATGATATGTCCATATATGAACTTATGTACTATAAGCTTTAGGTTATATCTTCAGCTATCTTATTATCTATGTGAACTCTCTGAAAGGGTAGATAGTATGTATGTAATTTTGTGATATATATGTTACAGAGAGGACATCATGAAGAAAGCTACGTGTGTGGATCCGAAACATTTATTAAGTATTGGTACGTGTTTTGGAAAGTTTACTAAAACCAAGAGAATAAGGCTCCATATTACAGCTTTAGATTATTTAGCCCCATATGCCAAAGTAAGTGTTTTTACATTATATGGTCTAGGTCACAAGTATTAGGTGTTATAGAAGATAATCTCCTACAAAAGCACTGGCCTCTGTCACTAGAAGAGAATATTTTAGACTTCTATTATCAGTGAAAGTATCAGTAATATAGGAATAATCTACTTTACTGAGTACAGAAAGAAATAGTTTAGACTTTTTAGAGGAATTCCTCTATTTTTCTGGCCATTGTTTTTTTTTTTTTTTTTAAAAAACCTTTTAAAATTTAGTTTTAGGAATGAAAAGATTTCTGTATGGGAAATGACTTCCAAAGCATCTTAAAATGGTTAAATCTCTCCCTATACCTCACACGAGAGTCTGTGGCCCTCTTTACCTTCACCTGATATTTTCCATTTCCTCTATTTTATTCATTCCTCGCAGTTAATTGGTATTTACTCTATGTTTGTCTTTTCAGTTTAAAGTATGGTTAAAGCCAAATGCAGAACAACAGTTTTTATATGGTCATCATGTCATGAAGGCAGGGTTGGGCAGAATTACTGAAAATACCTCACAATATCAAGGAGTTGTGGTTTATAACATGAATGACCTCCCTTTAGTAAGTATAGGATTTTCTCCCTTATTAAGGTTATGTTGCCTATTTGATGGGGATTAATACATCTCATTAGGTGTCAACAGCATGAGTAAAATCAATTAACCAAGAACTAATGATTCAACTGCAAAACAAAACCTGAAATCCAAAATAACATATCGGCGAAAAATTTGAGCTCTAATCAATAAGCTAATATTAAAACCTATATTGGAACGTTAACCTCCAAGCCCACCTGATGAGGATTGTGTATCCGAAACGTGTCAGTATCATGATATGAGCTCTAATCAATTGATAATTTTATGCTTCAGGGTTTTGGAGTGGCAGCCAAGTCAACAGAATTATGCCGTCAGTGTGATCCTATGTCTATAGTAGTATTTCACCAGGCTGATATAGGGGAGTATATTCGCAGTGAGGAGATGCTCATTTGATTTGTTATTTTCAAATTGTAAATATTGTACATAATAAAAAACAAAATACTTAAATAATCATAAGTTATTGTTTACTCTCTAGAAAGTAAGCACAGTAGCCAGTAAGCAGTGGTGTTTGTAGTCTGTAGTTTATGGGCCATGCCCCCCTCCCACCTCAGACTCCCTGAAAGTGAAAATTAATCCTTTTTGTTTCTCAAATCATCTCAGCCAATCTGAAATCGGTTATGGCCTCTGGAAGCCTCTAGACTTTGTGTCTAAAAGGAGTTCGGGCTTCACCTCAGAGAAACTCCTCTCTATTATGGTTCCCACCCCCCCTCCCCGAACCCCAAGATCAAACTTTTATGAACCCATCACCTCACAGAAGAAACACCATTGTTCGGGCTATGTCCGACATAGAATCGTTACCGTTAAGCTCCACCATAAAACTACCACTGACAATGTGTCATGGATTCATTTCCAATAGTCTGCACAAATTCACTGTCGAATAGTCACTTGAACACGTGTATTGTGGTTGTCTCCCCTGATGACTTCTTCATAACTCGGCGGACAATCTTCTGGAGTGTATTCTGGTGGATTAACTACATGTACTTTGGCATCTTCTGAAATACAGCGAGTAAAATATGAATTAATGCCTAAGTTTTGTCTAAATTTGAACTCTCCCACTGTATTGGTATTTTTCCTTGAGCAAACCATCCTTTTGAGTAAATGGGAAATTCACCCTTTAGTGAAACAAAAATGAAGAAAATGCTCTACGATCCTTGGATACTAGTAGCTCTTAAGAATACTAGCAAGTTACCCTAATAGAAGCTCCTTTTACTACAAATGCTCTAGGGACTATGGATATATGCGACCACAAAAGAACAGTAAACTATGCAACATGTAGTAGGCCTATACGACGAAAGAGTTGACAACCCAAGTCGCAGAATGGCACTAGGTTACCTTACCTTGTATGTTTATAAAGTTAGTTGGTAGCTGAATGACGGCTGGATATTTTCTCTGTTGCTTTTTCCAATAACAGCAATATAAATACAGTATAGCTATGGACATCAGAGCTATCCCGGACACCGCCAGGCCAGATATCAACCCAATACTGAAACAGAATATCAAGAAAACGAAAATGACTAAATCGTGTAAAATAAGGTCTGTGTGAGCAATTGTAAGCAATAAAATTCATATGTCTGGTATCTTTCATCAGGGGCTTTGAGGGAGTGAAAAAAAGTCTAGTCGTTCGGATGGGAAAATATTGATCGAAGCTCCGGATGTGCCATCTAAAGATGCCTCGACTGTTGGAAATTGAAAAAGAGTAGGCTAATTCTGCTGTCCAAGCAAAAAGATTGCTCAGTGCACACACTGCATTATGAGGAGCTGCCTAATGCCCCCCCCCCCCCTCCCCCTCCCCCCTTTGTAGGAACGTCATATGTGCTGAAAATACGCACCGGCCCTTTCCAACAGAAAGTTATAACTTACTTGGCAGAGGTGCAACACGAAGTCTTTCCACCGAACTGACAACAACCATGATCACAATACTCCGCTCTCTTACTCTTTCCAAAGAAATGAACATCGTACACGTCTATTTTACACATTTCTCCCAAAAACCCTGAAATCAAAATTAAATATTCTTCATATTCTAAATCATATATGTATTTGAAACTAAATGGAGTTTTGCGTCCTACTTTCCTGTAATAAATGGGAATCATGTTCTATTCTTTTGACCTTGGCCAGTGCTTCTATAGAAGATTATTTTCTACAACAACCAACACTGACGAAGACAGACATAAACGCAGAAATGTTTTGTCTGTTGATACCAAAATGCTTCCCAGGAACACTTATTGAAATGAAATGAAAAAATATCGTTTCTGGATTGTTTTGAAATGAAAGGAAATGAAACCAAACTACGACATTGTGAAATGAAATGAAATGAAACATACGTGCAAAATTAAAACAGCATTGCGACACTGTGAAATGGTTGCAAATAAAGCATAAAACATACCTGCAACATTGTGAAACGAAATCAAATGAAAACAAAATAGAAACTTCAGAAGAACTGTAACATTCATATACTCCATTGCAAGCAAGTGTCAAATGAGATAAAAACACTACATGTACGTATTCAAGTTCTTTTCATTCTACCTTGAAATATAGTTTTCATCTCAAAACTGGCTATGCCTAGGGCGATAAATATAACTTTTGATTTACAACCTTGTCGTTTTGGGACAATGACAGTGTTCTTAATGGATGACATGCGACCGAGGGCAGGCTAATAACACGGAAGTACATGAAGACAAAACAGGTTTTCATCTGTTTGTTGATGAAGTTTTAGCAACAAGTTCTTTAAGGAGCTGGCTGTAAGGCAGTCGGCTAGAGTATTGGAATTTTACGTCATAAGCTTGTTTTTACTAGGTAGCCGTCGGAATTTCTGTTTGATAATTGATATGGAAGAATTATATTATCTAGTATAGCTTATATTTAGTCTCTGATACCTATATCATACTGAAGAATCGTCATCCAAAATTGTGCATCTCTATAGGCTAAAGAGCGCAATAGAATACCAGCTAATAGAAATTTACCTGTAAGTCATGATGAAAGAGACTACATTCTAATTAACCAGTCTGATAGTAATATTTATTTGTAGGTCATGATGAAAGAGACTAAACTCTTCTCATTTGATGAAGATTAACCAGTCTGATATTATAATTTACCTGTAAGTCATAACGAAAGAGACTAAACTCTTCTCACCTGATCACGATTAACAAGTCTTACAGTGACAATAGGACTCAGGAAACTAGGTCAATATTGTCGACCGTTAACAGGTATTTTTGGGACACAAAATGGCGGAACAGGAGACGCTTCTAGTCTTTCTCTCTATAATTACAGGTAGGCTTTGGACTTTGGAATTTTTATACGTCCGATTTGTCAATTTTCTGATGCGTTATTGGAGGGCAATATCAGAAATTTCCGTGGTATATTCGTTTGTCGTCGAGTAATAACATCATATTTGACATTAGTATCGTATTAGTCATAAGATGATTTGCAGTGTGATACATCTAATTAAATATTTAATTGTGATCTAAAACTTAGCAAGAAGTATTTTTGTGACTATTTTGCCAAGATCTGTGAAGGTTCTTGAAAAGGTATTATAATAAATTGACCAGATATGTCCAACTTATAAGCTCTGGAGATTTCAAAGAATTTGAACTTTAGTCCGTAATCATTCATATCATATAGTGGTCATAGTTAGTAAGCAGGGCAAACCCACTCTACCGAAACACCCGATTTCACTCCCTGACTACGTTTGTCAACTGCCTCTCTTGAAAGTTCTGAAAGAGTCGTTTTATAGAAAAGTCGAAATTTTTTTTTTTCGAGGCATTGAAGGGCAAATTTCTTCGTCATAGGCTGAGTTCAAATGTGAAAATAATCCTACAAAATCGTGAAACAAATCATGAATCAGTTAACAATTTCGACCCAGAACATTTTGAAAACAACATTCATGACAGATGACATAGCATGTCAATGGGGTCATTCTATTGAGGGTCCACTATTGACCCTGGGCTTACACAACTGTCAATTAAAGTTAGCCCCTCCCCTAGGCGATATTTAGTCATCAATATATAAAAACTAAGTACCTGTCAATTGAAGTATATAGGTAAAGTTATCAATCTAACTTGAATACTTTTGAAAGATAACAACTGTTATTTGTCCACAATAGGTGTATTATTATTTTATTGGCAAGGGGCGAGACATGCTTGTTCCTTCAGCTTACCAGAACACTTACTACAAATTAGAGAGTCCACATAGCTAATATTATTATAGTACTTAGAATTATTAATTCCGACTTTTTTTTTTTTTCTTTTTTTTTTCTTCGAAAGCAAAGATCCTATTTAAGATTGTTAATTCAATAATTTTTTCAGATAGTCCACATAGCTAAAATTTGTATTTTTGTAGTTTGGTTTATCATCACTTAGCATCATCTTAAGAGAGTCCACATAGAAATAATGTTTATTTGATATCTTGGTTTTGTCTGTCAAGTTCAAATATCCAATGAAATGTATTTGATATTTTGTTTTGTACACTTAACATAACTTTCAGAGAGTCCACATGCTTCTGTTTTAAGGTTTGTCATATTATTGACACTACATACGAGAGTCCACATAGCTGGTATATTTGGTTTTCTTGTTAAGAGTGTCCACATGGCTAATATTCGATATATATTTATTGCAGGTGTACTGAGCTATCAATGTGCGAAATATGAGAAACTATTCGACCGACAGCCGACGTATATCACCTGCTCGTTTGACTGTTGTGGTATCAGTAGCAACAGGCATTGCTGTACTCCGTAAGTATCCACTTTGACAAGGGCGATAACCCATCTTGCCTTTAAATGAATTTATGGAAAACTCAGTCTCTCATACAGAGTTGTCGTCCATTGCAGTCTCTTTCGGTTGCTGTTAACGTCTCAAAAGTAACTCAAGGCGTTAACAAAAATTGAAAGGTCCTCCAAGGACGGACAACTCTGAAGTTTGAAATATTTTCAAATCCGTCTAAATCTCACAAAGATAACGCACCCGCACTTGACGCTTTAACTACCATTTGTACTGAGACAAGACAGAAGGATTCATTCATTTATTGTTTGACTTTCAGAGTATGGATTGTGTTACTGTTTGTAGTATTAGGGATAGCAGTTGTAGGTATAACAGCTCTGACCGTGTATTGTTTATTGAAACGATCCAAAAAACAATACGCCAAAAAACACGCTACTGGTTTTGGTGAGTAGAAATTTGTACGAATTCGCAAGCTACGGAAGACACAAGATGCTATTGTGCCCGTCGCATTCTGCTATAAAAGACTTAGAAAGCTGCTATTGTACCAATCGCGATCCGTTTAGGAATTAGAATGGAAAAGGACAATTCATCAGTGGTTATTCCCCTTTGAAATTTACAATCAAACATCCAGTGTCTCTAACTACTAAAATACGTCATCACGTGTCTTGTCCCATCATGACCCCCCCCCCCCCCCCCCTTCCTTTAACCTTTACATGGGGTGGACTCTGTGTCGAAGTTTCATATGACTTTACATTTAATCAAATTTTCAGGTAAATATCCCGAAATCAGGAGACAGCATCAAAAACACCATCGTAACGGTAGTCATGGCGGGAATAAGCCGTCTGGTGGAAATGGCGGGAGAAACGCCAGACGTGATAAAGAATATGAGGCCAGGGAACAGAGGGAATATGAACAGAGAGAAATGAGTACCTTCAATAGTTAACTCACGCCCTCCAACTCCAGCCTGTAAATACTTTTCATTCATTTTTCATTCCATGGGCGTATCGTAAAGGTCGTAGATCAACGTCATCACCTGAGCAACACAAAAATGAAAAAATGCCCTCACATCAAAGCGATCACCAGTTTCGAATAATGGTTAAGCTGATTTAAATCAAAGTTATTAAATGAATTAATCGTTTTTTATTTGTATGACTTTCATTCATATGTACTTGTATATTATATTTGAATACTTGTCCCACTTTAATAGAAACGCAGACTGAAATAGTTTAGTTGATTGAAGATAATACAGCGTGAAACTCTAAGTAAGAACATGTTTCAGGTTCTGTTTTAATATTTCTAGCTTCCCTGTGTGATATATATGTAATATATAGTTCTATAATCAAAATCTCGAAGCAAATCCGATTGTTTGACGTGTTTTATTACAAAGAAAAGCCTCTGATACTCGGTTTGGTGCAAAATTGTAGAACACTTCTACAGAAACTACCCAATGCTCTTTTTCCTTTATATCTCTTATTTTATAGTCGAGCAGCCAAGTGATAAATTGGTACATTTAAGGATACTAGTATTCTATTCTCTTTATATAACATTTTAGTAAAACATGCAAAAGCTCAATATGGCTGCCAATTTTAATTCCAATATGGCTTCCATTTTTAATTCCAATATGGCTACCATTTTTAATTCCAATATGGCTACCATTTTTACCATAGCTGCCGTATTTTAATTTAAATATGGCTGCTATTTTAGAATTTCAAATTAGCCACCCAAGGCGGCCATTTTTTTTTCAAGATGGTTGTCATATTTGAATTTCAATGCAAAAATGCTTCTGGTTTGCTCAATGTTTTACCACGGTACAGTGGTGGAGCCAGGTTTACATCCGAGAGGATGCGAAATATCTGAGATTGCCCGGATTTCTAATTTAGTTATGCCCCTTTGGCTCCGCCACTGCCACGGTCATGTTGTTTTTAAAATGTTTTGAATCTTGAGTGGTCCTTCGCTCGACTTGACCATACATCAAACTGTAAATAGAAATCTTGAGTTTTTATATTATCTATATTATCGTATACAGAATCTCTGTTCATAGTTTTATATATAAATCATTTTCTAATAAAATATTTCACTGTAAAGACGTCTTCTGATTTCCTAAAGAAACGGCTTTGAAAATCAGTAGGTAAATAAAATAGGCTTTTACTTCCTTGTCTTCTGCATCAGATTGGGTTCAGAAGACGTCCAACGCCATGCAGTGTACAAAGATGGAAAAGTTACCAGGACAGTCTAATCTTTGCACAAACCCAAACGACAAGTCTTATGTATTGTTCCACCAGCCGACAAAATCATATCATTCTGGATCATTAGTGGCGGATTGAATGACGTAACCCCCTACACCAGACCCCGACCCCCCCCCCCCCCCCACCTCCCACCTCCCGGCTTTAACAGAATTATATAAATCATCCATTTAGCTTTCTTCAAAATCAATTCCTGGTCCTGTTTTTGTCGAATTACTAGTTACCATTGCTTTTTCAAACTAATCAATGTTTGATAATCGAGGCTTTAATGGTGTTTATCTCCCTTCGATAAGGCTCTCTAGTCAGGAAATCAAGTATGGTAATTCACATTGACTCTGGCTACATCGTGTGAATTGGTGCCTTTCATGGCGGAATTTCAATTAGAATTGAAATTGAATATAAGTTTAAATATTTACAATGAAAATAATACAAAAAAAAAAACAAACAAAAAACGAAAACTGCCGAAGATTGCCGAATGAATAGACTGATGACTAAAAGCCAAAGATAACAACCTATTAATCATATTTCGAGATATCTTATCTTTAAATTGATAAATCATGATCCTGTAAAATATTTTATACCCAAACATGTTCTTTAAATATATATTGTAATTTGATAGGCTTATAGTTGATTCAGCATTCTATTAGGCTTAAAGTGGCGGTAACAGGTTTCTAAAGTTTTTATGTATATCAGGGAAAGCATTGATTTCAACCATTCCAATTTTCAATCAGACGTTTGTTGTTCTTGCATCATTCTATTGGTGGTAACAGTTTTTCTAAAGTTTTTATGTGTATCGGGGATGGTGATAGCTTCAATTTGCACCATTCAAATTTTCAATCAGACGTACACGTGGTTAATGTTTAAAGGGGCAGTGCTGCGATAATTCACTGCACATTTCGACATGTCCATATCATAGTGATATGAAAGATAAGAAAGCCACAAAGTTGAGCCCCAATGAAATATCCATTCCACTGAGACCCTGGGCTAGCTATGGGCTCGGTCTCTGCTGGGACAATAAAGCGAGACCACACGTGCCCAAAACGGCCTCGATTTAAAAATAGCAAGTAGTAGACAAATTCCATTTTCGATGCCAAATTTCCTTCATTGCACACTGCCCTTCATCTTAACGTGTATAGCAAAATAGGACGCAAAACTCCATTTCGTTTATACAACCAATGCAGCAATATCAAGTGTTATCCTAATATTATACGTGTACTATATTTTGGAAACTGTAGAAAAGCAGGACGTAAAACTCCACTCTATTTCCAATAGACTACAGAAATATGAAAGATGATATTTTAAAACATCAGTTAATGTTGTTAATGGTAAAAGTCAATGATGACAGTAAAATACATTAAATACTTCTCATCATATTGATGTAGGGAATTATTTCAACTAGGATCATATTACCCCTTGCTTTTATCCATAATATTTCATACAGATTCAAAATTTAAGAGTGGTTTTTTGGATCTTTTGTGTTTATCAAGAACAGTAAAGAGTCCATCTTGGTTCCTGAAGATTCAAAAGGGTAATTCTAGCCCAGTGGTGTTTCTGACAAACAGGTGAGGGGCTCAGGTTATTCTGTAGATATAAATTAATGAAAAAAATATTTGGGGGGTGCCCCTGGCACCAATTCGCCTTATGACCAACAGTATAATCGGAATTCGAACCTACATATGGCACCAGTTCGCTTAATGACTAGCAATAAGTCAACATTAAACACGTGGTAAATGCTGTAACAGTTCAAAGTTACAATATAACAAATAGAGGTTAATGAATATATTATAGAATACATCAATTAGTCTTAATTAACTAATGAACCTTAAACATTCACCATTACATCTTATTATACACTGTTTGTCCACATGGTCTTTAGTCTCTCACACCAAGACTTCTCCTGGCGAGCATTATATCGTCGAAGCTGAGACTGAGTGATAAAGGCTGCATGGTCTATACTGTTATTCCATCATTAGCTACATAAGCTCTAGATGATCGCGACTTAACTTCTTAATTGCTCGGTCTTACAATAAGCCTTTAAGACGATCAAGAAATTAATCGTCCATTGGGAAAATTTCGCTTGCGCTTTGCAACATAGATTCAGTTTTATGGAAACTGTCGAGGCCGAATTGTCTCTGAAATTCAAGAAATTAAAAATTTCAGTTAACGAAAACTCTACTCTAACCGTGGCCAACTTTATCCAAATAACTGCGTTTGAGCGGTAAATTTTAACCAATCAGAACGGCCTTTTTCATACTAATATCTTATTAAGCGTGTGTTCATATTACCAAAACAAAACGTTAAAATGGCCTCATGCAAAAAGTGTACACTCTAACCGCGGTCTACTTTATCCAAATAACTACGTTTGAGCAGTATATTCTCACCAATCAGAACAGCCTTTTGAGCTGTCAATTTTAACCAATCATACTTATATTTTATCAAGCGTGTGTTCATAAATACAAAACAAAACGTTAAAATGACTTCATAAAAGCGTGTTGATTGGCAAATTTGGAATCACGCGATTAATGGTGGAAATTTCTTGTAGCGAACATGCATTTACAACATTAAGCCACCATGACCCACTTCTAGTTCCAACAGGAAAGTTCTATGATAACCACTCTCCCAGCACCACCCCCCCCCCCCCCCCCACCCCCATATCCATTTCAACCGTCAAGCAGATAGTTGCATAATATATGCATAATGACCCAAATAAAGCTTGATTTATAAAACAATATATTCTGAAATTGACCTTTTCTTTCCCCCAATTTCTCAATTTTCTCAGCCAGTCAAGAATATATTACAATATTTTACCCATTTTCAACAATCCTACAAAATTAACATAACTACAACGTGGACTCTCTGAAATTCATGTCGAGTTGACAAACAGAGACGCGAGGTGCCATCAAGTGATCCAGAATAGTGACGGTGCCAGCCTATTGAGACTGGGTGTACAAATGGGGGGGGGGGGGGGGGGGGTGGTATACGTCCTACTGTTCTGCACCTGATTGGGCTCTGTTTTATTGACCCATTCAAACGTTTGAGGTACGATATGGTTTATACTTGATAATAATTCAAGATGATATATAGACACCCTATTGTATATCAATGTTATATTATGTATTGAATTATAACATATTGTATACAAACAATTGATATACTTCATTAGACGCCGGTTATTTATACACCTGTATCACGTGATGGCTTTATACCGTTAGTTAACGTCACGTGACTAAGCTACTGAACACTATATTGAACTACTGTAGATTCATTCAACAAAACGAAAGTGGCGTCTTAACTTTGTACGGTATTCAATGTTCAGTGTTCAATCAAACAGTGTTCGTGAATGAACTATAAATATGAAACAGTGTTCAAATTGAGTTTTAAAATGAATTGAACTAAAAGTGAAATTCTGTTCTTGATTCAAACAAGGGAATCAACTATAAAATTGTGATCAAATTTGGAATAAATTTGAAAAATTCTAAAAAAAAGAAATTTATGTCCAAACAAATGTTGGACTTGGAATTTTGAATAATTTGTCTTCCACTGAATTTTAATAGTCTCTACCTGTGAACTAGGCCAGTGCTTTTATAGAAGAGTGTCTTCTATAACACATAGGCCAGTGCTTCTATAGGAGAATATCTCACATAACACCAATACTTTCCGAGTGTGAAAAGGGAATTAAAAAAAATCAGAAATATATATCGCCAATAACAGCTCAATTAAATCCTTAACTCATCGAACGTTTTGATAAAAAGTAGTATTATAATATAGCCAATAGAGTGAGGTTGGAATCTAGCCTGATAGAGCAGCGAGTCATGTGGAATTATAGCAGACGATTCCTGATAGTAGCATGTTTCTACTCACTTTCAGGTAAGATTCTAAATTTTGAAGTTCTAACGAGGAATTTGTGGGATATTTGAAAGAGGTGGAATGCGTTAACACTAAGCGAACGTTTTGAGCAGTATAAGCAGTTATATGCTTAAGCTGAATTTCATTTTAAGAACGATTAAAGAATTTGTGAGGTATTTGCACTACCAGAACGCTTTGAGCACTTCAAGGCAATGACATTTCATTCACAGGTATGCGTATATGAGTATTTTCTAAACAAAGGCCTGTTTATTCATGTATAAATGCCGAATTAATGGGGGCACTATGTGTTTTTTGTGATTGAAAATATTTTTTATTCAACCGGTATTCATTGTTTGGGAGAATAATGACTTTAGTATGGTGGGGGGAGGGGTGGTAATATCAACTGTCAAATTAATACATAGTTGTTAAATATTTCCGAATTTCTTAGTATTGTGCGTGTAAAGATAGCGAAGGCCTTCACCTATGTGATACAAGCATATTTCACGATTGGTGAGGTCACCAAACACTTAGTTTTAGTGGAATTGCAAGAACCACAGACGTCTGATTGAAAATCAGAATGGGGCATTCACATAAAGACTAAGGAAACTCCTTTAAAATCCCTTTAAACATAAAGATTGAATATATGGTACCAAACAGATGCAAATGGACGAAATCTGTCGAAAATTATATCCACGATGACGAAGCGATGACAACTATATTGCCCTATGTATAAAATATTTAAACGTGAAAGTTGAATATAAGTTAGTGTATATCATTAAATATGAAATGTATCTATACAAACAGTGGCTTGAGGGCAATAAATTCTCATCTCTTATCTCAGTTTATTTCAAGTCATGACCCATGTTGATTTTAAAATTTTGTAATATTATTCATATTATATAGGTCGGTGACATACCTGGATGTCATCCCGTTGTAGCCATAAAAACGGATGATTTTAGTGCCTGTGCACATTAAATTTTATAGATGATTGTAGTGCATTTTAACATTTTTTAAATGATTTTTTAACATATCTATAAAGTAAGAGGAAGCATCGATTTATATATGATAGACTAAACACTGAGTAAAAACTGAATGTAATGGGAAAAATTGTTTTGGAAAACGGACTATGTGTTTTTCAGTTATCAGCAAATTGAACAATAAGATAACAAAGACTACTCTTTCTATTGACATAAATGGAAAAAGCAAGAATGAGTTTACATTGTAAACATAAATTGATAAAGCACTTTAGTTACCTTCTAAAATTTCCCACATGACACACTGCATAGCGTTATCTGGTCAGATTGCCAGTTTGAAAAGTAATATGGATATCTTAAATGAAGTTCTAACAGTTGGTAAAGGAGATGATTTGGCTATATCATTTCAATCAAATTGAAATCTCTGTCCCGTTGCTATCCTTGAACACTCCCCCCCCCCCCCCACACCTTCTCTTCTAACTACCCCTATGTTTATGATAATTTTGTCAAGTATTCATTACGTACAGGCGTGTTTTTGAATGTATTTTTGAACGTAATAAATGCCCCCGGTTAAGTAAATGATAAATTAATAAACAATAATAACATTCTGTGGACTGATGGTTATCATTTTGAATATTTTAATGTTCATTTTTTTTTATAAATTTAATCAATGCAGTCGATTGAAAAATTAAGTCTTGACACCTTGATCAAGTTTTTAACCTTATGTGAGTATACAATGATATTACGGTGCTTTCTCTGAAAGGACTAGACTGTTGAGCTTACAAACCAATATAACAATATTAAGTATGTGAACGATCTGAAGGGTGGCTGAGTCGTCAGTCTGGAAAATCGAGAAAAAATTTCAATTTCGTTTCATTTGTTTTTACACATTTCACAATTTGAGTTACTGTTTCGTGAAGAATTGCAAAACCGGAACGAAGTGAAAAAAAATGAAATAAAAGTAACGACCTGAAGCCAGTTAGAGGAAGGAATTTCGAGTTGACACACCCAAACACAGAGTATCATCATGTGTTGACAGATGATGAGGTCACGGTGTTATTTTTAAAGTCTTTAAACACTCCAATGATTTATTCGCCCTTGTCGATGACCACGAAATTTGTGTCAATAGGGTAGGTCAATATAACACTGGAACAAATCTACTTGACACCGTCTTCATATAACGTTGTGTTTAATATATTCATCTGATTGTAGACGAATGCGACGTCACGATTGCCTGTTTAGAAATTGATGCGGATGGCTGAAAGAAAGTTCTATCAGTTGGTCATGGATATACCATTACCTTACGCCATTTTACTTCATCATCTGATAGAGGGAGCAATTACAGGACTATTTCCCTTTAGATTTACAAGTGTGACCTTTGACCTAATGATGTCATGACGAAAATGCACGTCTCCATTCTGCAGACGATATCCGGGCAACGGTCGATATTTTTCTCTTTTTAAAACCATTCAATTTTATCAATCATTTTATCTTCCCGAATAACAAGACCAAATGTCACCAAATTGTATAGCAACAGTCTTAGTACACTGTAGAAAATTGCTGAAAAGTTTCCTAAAAAAAATTTCCTTATCATTTTTAGTTGACGATACAAACTAGAAACATCCTTTTTCCATTACAAACGATGAAAAGAACTTTCTTTCGACAGTTTCGCTCAGTTGATTATAGCATGTGATTACAATCTAAAAACTTTTTCTTTAAACAGTCTGTAATTACCAAATCAATAATTACAAAACGACGGCGAGAAAATATTAATACTTCTATTCAGATCGCTTTGTGATTGTCGTGAATTCCCGCCACTATGATCAGTGCATTGTGGGAACTAATCGGTTTCCGCTTAACGCAATTTGTATCAATATGGCCGACCTCGTAATTCAAATCAGATGACTTTT
Organism: Lottia gigantea; assembly: GCF_000327385.1. Lineage (NCBI taxonomy): Eukaryota > Metazoa > Mollusca > Gastropoda > Lottiidae > Lottia > Lottia gigantea. The sequence continues at coordinate 1,062,619 of NW_008710725.1, forward strand.
GGGATTCAACGAGCTATGATTACATGATTTTCCCATTTAAGGCTTTCTTAACTCGGCTCGCTAATTGGCGAATCATGGTTTCAAGTCTATGGGGAATTTTCACTGCCTGAAGGAATTTCTACATGACGCCTTCAAATCAACCGTTTTGAACATTAGAACTTTAAAAGGTTTCGTATGTCGACGGGAATTTTCTGAGAGAAATTAGTGATTGATATGTAAATTTTGTTTTCGGTGATCACAGGCTCGAATGTCTGGCTAGAATAATACAGAGGTCACTTAAGTAGACATTGAACAAAAATTAATAAAGTTGGTAGCCATTTTGGTTTTTCCAATTGGATAGTCCGAGGTCTCTTTTCTATTTTACTAGGGTCAGGGTTTCGAGGGCTCGTTTTCTTACTTTTAAACATAGTACGAAGAAAGGGCTACATAAATGAGCAATGTGGACACTCTTAAACCTAAATATCAAATACACATTGTTAGCTATGTGGATCCTCTGAAAGTCGTAACATGTTAATATGTTAAGGAAGAAATTACATGCAATCGAAAAAATCTAATAAATTCTATTTACAGTTGTTTTGCCCAAAATATCGTAAGACATATTCAAATAGAGAATTAACAATAATCCAAGATTAACCAAGAATAGGGATTATCTAGGGATTATTCTGGATTATCTGTTATTGATAGGTCACGCTTGATTGAATTTGATTGATTATTATCTATATATATATTGAAACCCTGGCATTATAATATATTATATACTAATATAACAGTACAATAATAGTATATACCTGTCCCTTCGTGGCCGAATTACTTACTTCTTAGGCCTAGTTTACACCAGCGATTTAATACCATATTGTTGCTATATCTGAAATCCTATACCCCACCCAAATAATTCTACTATACGTCTATTGTTCATATTGCCCATTATTCTCTTCACCATGTTGTAACTTGAATATGCAAATTTCTTGGTATACAATGCTAAATACAACAATAAAATAAACACCATTCCTTTTGTTTGTATGTAACTATTCTTATTAAATATATTTCATTGTAAAAATGAAATAAATGGATTTTTACGTCATACTCTTCTGCACCATGTGGGCGAATAAAGACGTGCAGCTCCGTGCATTATGCAATTAGAGAATTTTGCCAGGACAGTGGTATTAGTCTGCATTTTTTTCATTTCATATATCTGTCGAGGGATCTTTAACGTGCACAGCCTGTAGCACATGTGGCCTCGGTTTATTGTCCCACCCGAACTAGACTCTTGTCAATGTCAGCCCTCCGACCTGCATCACTGAAAACCGGGTTGTAAAATCCGAAAATATTAATTCGCTTGCAGGATCGAACCCCGGATCTGCAGGTTAGTGAGCAAGCGTCCAACTCACTGAGCTACGGTGGCTTCACCAATGACATATAAAGAAACTCAATAGAATTAGTAATTATAGCCATCTTGCTAAACAAACAAAGTAAAAAATAGTTGAAAAATATGAAAATATCATCCGTTTAGTTTATGTCAACAAAGATAGAGATTACAGTATTGAAAAATAGCGAGAGTATTTTAACACGTGGTCTCGCAACTTTATCACTAGTATAAGTAAATATGACCCCTTTTATTCTCAAAATAAAGAGGTCACACCGTGATTCTGTTATAGCTTTAGGGTGTCAAACATTTTGTGAATTTCAATTTGTAATTTTTAAAAACATGCCCCAAGGTACAGGTAAATTCATTCAAAATTTTAATGAGAGATAAACACGACACAGAGTCGCTTCGTCCTACCATTCTGCTGAAAATTTCAAGAATCTGAATAGACACAACTCAATATTATCACTTTAAAGAATGCAAATCCAACACTCAGTTCGTCAAAAATTGCATAACGACTAGCCTTTTTCAAGATTCCGCCACAACACAGAACGGATAAGGACTGGAGAATCAAAAATAATCCTTACATGGTAGTATTTATCATATATCTTATCAACAAGACGAACAATTTCCAATTTAGAATAAATTCAAGGCCCAAATAAACCCCCGAAAATGGTGAACCATGTCCTTTCAGCGCAGTAGGCCTATTTTGATATGATGTTAATCGAGACTAATATGAAAAGAGATTATAAATCTCCCATCAAGACTTGATACGATCTGTTTATATAAAAACCCATTCTGAACTTAAATCAATAGAAGTAATGGTAATTTAACTGAATTTAGCATCTGATTAAATATAACTCAATATACTTCGTTTCGTTTTTTTTCCTGAATGTGAGATTCGTACAAAATTAACGCCAAAAAATATGAAACGAAAATTTGATATTTGGATATACGTGTCGTTTAAAAATTGACGAAGGCCTAAGTAACAATGAAACAAAATTTTGAATTTATTTAACGATAGAAATAATGTGACGAACCTTTTTGATTGTTTTATTACACACCTCTGGAAATTTCGTTTCGTTTTTTTCATGCATCACCGACATTTGCACAATATCAGACAAAACCACCATGCAGAGTGCAACGAAACAAATTCTGCAAAACAAACTCCGTTCTACTTTCGATTTCTACTATCGAAGTCGTGTGACCATTGAACCGAACAATGTCATAAATCACCTTATATAGTTCAATTGTTCTACTTTGTATCGAAGTAAGTCATTACAAATTTGTTGAAAATGTATAGAAAATCGGTAATCAATGCGAAGCGATCACGAAAATTAATTGACGTGGAATAAAAGGGTATTGATTTGGTAAATGATAACTATATATTTAGATAAATGATGTTTTTAGTAAACTAAACGACTCGCTATAAACCTCCATTACTGGATAAATTCCTAGTACACGGTTATTGTGTTTAAATTTAAATGCTTTAATCAGCTTTGATGAAAATCTGTAGATAAATTCAGCATACACCATTAAAGTGATAGTTTATATTGGGTTTCGCAGTTGTAATCAAAATTTGTAGATACTATTCAACGGGGTTGGCAGATCGTATTTACTTAGCCTTCCCGAACAGCCCTGCGACTGGGTGTGTCAACTCCATTTCTTTTTTTAGTAAATTGCCTAATATTTATATTATTTAGGCATCAAACTTGTACCATAAACATCTGTCATGATTTTTAAGAATTTGAAGCATTCGAACAATTGCAACCAGAGCCTGTTTCCCAATGTCATGAATAAATTAATAACTCTTAACGTACCACCCATCCCCCCCGCCTCCTCTAAAAAATACATGCATTCTTCTGGTCTCTAATCTTTATACCTCAATTTGTAACAGCACACATTGTAAAGTCATTCGATATTGCAACAACGTATTGTTACTTTATAGCTGTGATTATTGGAATTGTTAGAAAGAAAACAAGAGGTTTTAGAGTCGCTCCCTAGGGACGACCATTCTAGTGTTAGAAACTATCTAAATCGGATCTCATCAACACATATTACCAACTACATTCGCTTTACGATTTTACACTGTAATATTGTACTGTCCAATTCTGGCTTGAGAGTTGAAATGGAGTTTTATATCCTACTGTTCTGAATCTTTTTGGACTAATGAAATGAAATAGAGTTCTATGGCCTACTGTTCTGTACTTTATTGAACTATTGAAATGAAATGGAGTTATATATCCTACTGTTCTGCATCCTATTTGACGTGAAATGAAATGGAGATTTACGTCTTATTTCTGTGAACACAAATCGATTTTATGTAAGGAGTTTCTAACTAAGAAGTATAATCACAGATTAAAAGAGATGTTTATTTTGCACTTCAGCTGTCTACAGATTATTCTTATAATAAATTGCTCTTAACTCTAAAACATTACTCTACTCTACTCTAATCCATATAGAGTTATTGGCCTTGTTTTCAGACCCTTAGCCGAGTTGGTGTGAACGGGTTTATATTGCATTATGCAGATGTATGCCTTGTGATACTGTGTGCCTTGATAACCTAGTCCCCCAGCCCTTTTGAAAGATTACAGTCTCTCTGAAACTTCAGCTAGCCAAGGGGACTGGTTTGATTCATGCATATCTATCTGAATACAGTTATAGCAAGGGAACCACACAGTTGTTCTAAATATTAACTATACGAATCTCTTGAAACCAATTCCAAATCAAACCAAACAAACAGGCTTGAGTGTATAGTTCTTAAAATAAGCTATACCAATCTTTTGAAACTAATTTTCAAATCAAACGCAACAAACAGGTCCAACACCGACTAAAGAAAGAGCATTGTTTCCAGATTCATTGATGTATTGACTCAACTGTATGGAGAGCAGGAAATACTTGTTAAATGGTAAAACGTGTTTAGCTAACGGCATACTGGAGATTTATTATCATTAGTACCCTAACGCATCGACCTGTTTAACACCTTCCTATTCCAGGCTTTCAAGTGATATTGCCTTCAAATGTTTCAACTGCTATAAAATCTAACACGGGAGATAAAGCGATGTAACAAAATTTACTTTCCGGAAATGGTAATTTTAAAAGAGTATAGTCCTCGATTTAGTTTTTACTTTTATCGAAGCTTAAGTCAGAAATTTAAACTGCATCTCGCTGCCAAGAGAATCAGATATTGACCTTTGACCTGTACCACTTTTCAGATGAGGTAGCATCCCTTCACCATAAAAATACCTATAGTGCTTTACAACATAGAGATAGCTTTAAGAATTACGGAGTTTCCCATTGCATTACCCACTCCCTCTCCCCCAATATCCACCTTGAAAGACCCACCTTTACTCACTCTGCAGACAAATTCACGAATGTGCTCTCCCTTTCCAAACGGTGACTAAATAGGGGTTAACATCCCTTTAACGAGGAAAATTGATTACTATTTTAACTTTTAGCACCTTGAAAACAGTTTAATGGATTTTTTGTGGTATGTAGTTTGTCAGGAACATCAATCAACCATTAGTTAAACTACTCCATATCTTTTGTGTTGGGTGACGAGGGCTCTTTTTTTAATTTTTGATTGCCTGAGGGGGCAGTGCTTGATTTACAACAAAAGAGCTAAGAGCCGTTATTGTTCAGAGCATGTTCTTCGAGGAGCCTTGTAGCTTGATAATACTCGATCTATCTTCTTCGATGAGTTTTGTACGGTCTTGTAATATTGTCTCAAAAGCTTATCGAGTGGTATTCATTATCTTTATAAGTTATACGGTACAAACACGATATACGTAAAACTCCAATACATTTCAAGAGGCTTTTGAATACAAGAGGAAGATGTACGTGTAGCTAAATGTGTGTCTCTTTGGAAAGTCTGTTGTTTACAAAGTCTTGTTTACGTAAAGATCATTGTGAACGAGATACAAAGACATATTTACGATATACAGTCATGTTTATATTACAAAATCCTCCTGTTTACTTTACAAAGTACTGTTTAATTTATTAAGTTCTGTTTACAAAACAAAGTCTTGTTGACATAATAAAGTCCATTTACAACACGTCATGTTTACGAAGCAATGTCTTTCTGTTTAATTTATAAAGTTCTGTTTACAAAACAAAGTCTTGTTGACTTAAAAAGTCCATTTACAACACGTCATGTTTACTTTACAAAACAAAGTCCCATTTACAAAACAAAATCCTATTTATAATACATCAAATGCAAAATCTACATTATTTTGAAAGTGCTTAAAAATCACGAGAAGAAGAAAAAATTATCTCACGAATCGTCGATCTACTTCTGATATCTTTTCATAACCATTATGAAGAAAATAAAACTCAGTTGAAATTCTCGACGGGGCTCAATCAAGATATAAAACTCGGTGATTTATGGAAAATAATTGTCATCAAAACCCAATTATACCAGTCAAATCGTTTTCTCCTTTCTACAAATTACGTTAATTGTTTTTTCTAGACGTTAAATTGTTCTCTGAATTGAAGTTGAGTTTTACACCCTACTATAAATTGTGTTCTATTCTCCCGGTTGTTGACTCTGTTGATTAATTTGGTTTTAATCTCGACTTGGAAAATTACAAACGAGTGTTAGGAAATTATACTGAGAGAAGGGGGATACACTGTTAAATTCATCCTGTTAAATTTACCATTTATTGTTGGCAAGGATAGGCGCTGTTAATTTTTTATTCCCTATGGGGTTATACTTTACATAGAGGGGGGGGGGGGGGATGCACTGTTAAATTTAGTCTGTGGAATTTACGAGTAATTGTTGACAAGTGTAAGATAGGGGGTGGGGGTGGGGGTGGGGGTGGACCGGTGTCATAGAACCTTCTCCACACAAGCATAGGTAGATGTGACAGTCAAGGTATAAGACGAAGTTTGTGATGGCTGAACATGGTGAATCTCTAATAAAAAAGCACAGAAATCTGTTGCTTATATTTTTCAAGCAGAAATATATTAAACAATATATATTATCGAATCCATTAAGAATCACAAAGCTTGAAATTGGCGAGATTTATATTACACAATGGATGTAAAACTCCATTTCACTTCATTGAATCAGTGGAGATTTCCGATTGATTATGACAACATAATGAATATTACAACAATAAAATATTGAATTTAACACCTGTTTTAATAATATTATGTTTTCGCTATTAGAAACAGGTGGTTTGCTACATTTTATTAAAGGTTTGTCTCATTACTCGATTGCACTCAAATTGTCTAAGTGTGTGTCATGACGTTATGAAGTCTTCTTAACATGGAGAGACTTTTCGTATGGAATTCATAAAATCAACGGTGGTTTAGCACTATAGCATATTAAAAAATATAGATAATGCCAAATTGTTAAAGTGCAAACCACAGGAAAAATATCATCTCTGAAACTATTACACCTTTCTACCGTGTTTCACTTTAGGAGGGTAACATAGATAATAGATATTCACGAGTCTCAAAACCATTAACTTACTGATAAGGGATATTGTTCAAAGGCTCATGAGTCAAAACGTCCAGGATGCTTAGATCTGTTCACCTTTCGACTGCAGATTCATGCATTTTCGCTGCATCATGTTTTCAACGCGCTGTATCTTTTGCATTTGAGTTTTATTGAAGATAGGGGTGCACCATGAATAAAATATTTATTGGATAAATTGATAATTTTGAATTACATATAAAATATATGTCGTGATCACCTGTTTAATATCAATAATCTAACAACCTTTATCGGTTTGTTTACTTGGGTATTTATTGTACATGAGCCCATACACACCTGTGTTGTTCGCCTACAATCGAATAAGAGTAGGCTGATGCCGCTGTCCTGACAAACTTTCGCTTATTGCACACTGCATGGCATTGTCTGTCGGCATTAGCCCAATAAGGTGCAGACAAGCAGGACGTACAAAATCATTTCATTTCATTGTTTAATTTTCAGATACGTAATTTTCATAAATATTTGTGTCCTAAACAAAATCTTCACGTGCGAAATGTTCTGGGACGAAATTATTAGCACGAAATGTCCTGGGTTGAAACTTCCACGTGATGTACGAAATGTCCCGTACCGAAATACCTATGACCATACATACAATGTCCTGTACCGAAATATCCCTTTTCTGTTACAAGCAAGTTTAGAATAATTGCTGGAAATAAACTCCATTACGTTATAAAATCGTCCATTATGTAAATTAATGGTAAATTGGATGTTAATTGTTTAAAAGGCTGATTTAGATCGAAATAAACCGAGGATAAATTGATAATTGTTCTCAATGCAGTTAGTTTAACTACAAACAATATAATTTGTACCACACAGGGGAATTAATTTCAGGTCGTTGCGAACAAAAATCTAATTTCAACATCCGTCATTATTCGTCAGGTTTATCTCTAGATTTTTTTAGAATAATTTTCTTGATTTGATGAATGTTTTAATAATTTCTAAAGAGATTACAGATTGATAAGAACTACTTGAATTGTAATTATAATTAAATAATTGAATCAAATTGGTGCTTAAGAGTAGCCATTGTGGACTAAGGAAATTTTCTTCATTGCACACAGGGTGACTGAGAAACCTAGCCATAATGTTTACAGTCTTTATGTCGAGGGCTATGATTGGCTGTATTTATCTGGCGTACAATCCAATCACATCGCTGCAAACTGTGATACAAGAAATGTGGCTATTGCAGTCAAGGTATTAGACTGGCTGTATTTTCTAGTGTACAATCCAATCAAATCGATGCATTCAGTGATACAAGAAATGTGACTATTACAGTCAAGTTATAAGACGCAGTGATAGCCTCACATTGTGAAGGTACAAGAAAGTGGCTATTACAGTTAAGGTATAAGACGCAGTTCGTAATAGCTTGACATTATGAAGATACAAGAAAGTAGTCATTGCAGTCAAGGTAGAAGACGCAGTGATAGCTTGACATTGTGAAGATACAAGACGGTGGCTGTTACAGTTAAGGTATAAGACGCAGTATGTAATAGCTTGACGTTGTAAAGTCAATCAGTAGGCGGAGGAAATCGATAATGAGATCACTAGATTGGCTACCTGCGGTTAATATCATTATTCTAATCATAATTACTGTTTGATTAAACTCTATTCAAATATTATTATACATATAACAATTAATAATAACAAATCATAAATCAATTTATAACAGAAGCAGAAAACCGCTTTAAATATGCGGATGTGACATCACTAACCCCCTAAATAACTATAATTACATAATAACATTATAATAATTAAACAGAAAAAACAGTTTGGACATATTTTATTCTTTTATTCTTACACAAATAACAATAAATCAGTTAATAACAGAAGCAGACACAATTTTTAATATAAGGATTTGTGACGTCACTAACCCCGAAAATATCTACATTGTTTTGCAATATCAATATCCTATATTATTTTACAGATTAATATTCAAAAATTATATGGATAACAATCATAAATCATTTGATAACGAAAGCGGATTTGTGACATCATTAACCTTTTAATAACTGTCGCACGATCCTATGACGTCACTAATTGATTAAAAGCCCCGATTTGCATTTGTATCAATTTACAGCAAGTAAAATTAGACACAAACAGCAAGAATTTTGTCACTTACTCCAAACAAATCATTGCAGCTATTTTTTCGAATTTCCGAGTTTTTATTAGTTCATTCATTTTCTCAGACTTGGTGGAATCGGTCAACTTATTTTCTGGAATGAGGTTCATGACACGAATAATTCTAATTCACTTATTGACGGTTTCATTCCACAAAAAATTGTTGGTTGTAGAGGAAATGGTCGAGTGATGTCCCGGAAGAGAGTTGGAACAATTAAAGGATGATACACTCCCAGAATTAATTTTAATACCAAATAAATTCTGATAGAACTTAAAGGGACATAGCCATCTAAATATTTATTTTACCAGGTTGATAGAACTTAAAGACAGTTACTTTCAGTTACCCGTTTCATATTCAGAATGTAAATTTAGCGTCTGGTTCGTCTACAATTCAATACAAAAGGAGAGAACTGACAAATAATCTACAGCTGTCTTGCTATTAAAATCCAGAAAACGTCCCCGACAACTCAAGACGTTCTAATTTTAAAAATTATTTTATTTGCAGACGAACCATTAGTAGGATTTTAATTCTAGTAGGTGTTAAAGGTAGTTGGTATTAACCTGCAGGTAAAGCGAACATTTCGACGACAGTATACCTTTAACGCTCAACAACATTGGGTGTTTGACTTAAATCACATGTTTCCATTAACCAATCATAATCAAATAACTCTACTTTCGTTTTATCATTACAACTCTCGTTACCACGATGTGTTATTCATCTGCACGTGCTTCTGTTGATTCGCTAACAATGTAGCCATAACAACGAATTAAAATGGCGCTTGACTTTGAAATCTTTCTGTATTAAGTGGTCAAGAGAATGTCCCGGTTCTTAAGTTTCCGTCATTATTACGAGAACTTGTCTAGTGATAGAGAACTGGCACTTCCGGTGTCTTTATCCGTTTTACAGACGACATTGGGCTCGTGAATGATGCTTCGTTTAACAGTGTTTGTTTAAAGCAGGAATAGGCACCAGCAGGAGATTCATAGGCAGATAGGAGCGTAAACGAGTGTGGTTTTGGCTGGCGTTTTTTTACTGCTTCTCAAAAAGAAATCATTAACCAATGCATCATCCCCCAATTACCAATGGGACCTACTTCGTCCGTAATATTTCTGAAAGCCACGTGAAAATATAAAACTTCTATTTCAGTCTGCTATTTCATCCCCTTCCGTACATTTAACCGAAATATTTCGACCATACCATCACCCTCTCTCGCGTTTACACGGATAGAAGAAAAAGTAACACGGCAACTGTAATAAGCTAACTGTACTCAATCCAATTGACCCAATGACTTCACAGGGATGACGAGAACGTCTTGACAGCTTATACCCAATTAACACGGCCATAACAAAACTTTACACTCAAATGTCAAGTAAAGAAATGAATGAACGAAGTGATCTAATTCGGGGGGATCTTAGAAGCCATGGTAGTTCGTTTCGACAAATTCTTGTCAAGTCTGAAATAGCACAGAGTCATCTCTGGTACATTTGGGGTGCCATAAAGGTTAAATATTTGCTACGAGACTTGCGTGAATGACAGACATCCACAGAGTTGACAAATCCAGATACAGTGTGATATTAGGTGTTTCGGGGTGGCAAAACATGTTTCACGGTGTGAAGGTGATTCAGGGTCGCAGGAAATGTTATGGAGTGGTTTCAGCAGTTTCATAGTCGCATCTGCTGTTTCATGTGGACTAGAGCGGTTTCAGAGAGTATTAGGTGTTTTAGAGTGGCATCAGGTGTTATCGAAAAGTACTAGCGCCATGCACCATAGAAGGCCTATGTGTTAAAGCGGAACTCAAATTAAATAAAGTAGTATACGCTCACGACTGGCATTGACCATTTCTCTACAGACAATTCCATAGTTGATAAGATTTCTAATTTAACAACCCACGACCATCTAGTTTTCTAATAACCAAGATAACGGTCTGACAATCCATTAAGATATCAGTGAACCTAGCAACATTATCGCTTACACTTTAGTCCATCTTTTTTATTACTGTTTTGATTTCACGTCACAGAGTCTCTCATTCTTCCCTATCTACTTCCGTTTTATACCGGAAGTGCGTTCGCTAATGACATGTGCGTGTTGACACGTTTTTGTTGTTTTTTGCCTTTTTATCTTTGTGAGTAATTACCGAGAACTTTAATGCTCTATTATTATCTTAAACTGTGTTAAATCACAAAATATAAAGAGGTCGATTAAGTGCCTGAGGTATTTTTCTTACTCCTTATAATATTGGCAGACTTCAAAATACACAATTTAAGTCGATATATCAAAGATGCAAATAACAACGTCTTTCATTTTTCAAAACATAAGACATAATACTCCCTGTATTTTACATGAAATGCAACCAAGTTAAAACTCGCAATCGCTTGTCCCTTCAAGCACAGAACAGTAAGATATAAAACTACATTTCATTAGTCCAATAAGATACAGAACAGTATGATATAAAACTATATTACATTTTATTAGTCCAATAAGATACAGACCAGTATGATATAAAACTACATTTCATTTCATTAGTCCAATAAGATACAGAACAGTAGGATATAAAACTCCATTTCATTTCATTAGCCCGATAAGATACATAACAGTAGGATATAAAACTCCATTTCATTTCATTAGTCTAATAAGATACAGAACAGTAGGATATAAAACTCTATTTCATTTCATTAGACCAATAAGGTACAGAACAGTAGGATATAAAACTCTATTTCATTTCATTAGACCAATAAGATACATAACAGTAGGATATAAAACTCCATTTCATTTCATTAGTCTAATAAGATACAGAACAGTAGGATATAAAACTCTATTTCATTTCATTAGTCTAATAAGATACAGAACAGTGGAACATAAACTGTACAGTAAATGATGATTTTTCTTTTGAATAAATAAAAGATTCGACTAAACAAATAACCCTATAACTATTGGATGTAAAACTCCATTTCATTTCAGCACATATAGAAATATACGGATGGATTATAAAACCAGAAAACAATATGTAATAAATTAATTAATATTTCTGATGATGACTTTTCTATTTAATTAACAGGAAAGTTCTTGTTTTCAGGAAATTAAAATCCTCATAATGACAAACATTGACAGTGTCTTTATTTCCGAGGGCCAATAAACATCCGCTTGTTTCTCCCTTTGTAATCATTTAATATTTAGTTTTATCGAGATTAAGCATGACTTTTTACTTTGAAATCAACTGCAATTTCGATCTGTAATCTACGTGACATTTGATTATGTTTGATGTTTTATAACTGCAGTTGTAATAACTGAACGATAAAAGGGCATATAAGGTAATGGATAAATGGTGCTTGTAGGTTCGATTTTTTCTAATTTACATGTATCAGGTGGTGATTAGGATAATGGTTCTTGTAGGTTCGAATTCTTTCATTCTGTGATTCTCTTGCTTTTGATGGACGTAGGCGTACTAAAGGTTTGAGGCTTTACCAAAAGGTTACATATCAAGGAGTTAGCACATATGTCCCAAAAAAATGATAGTAATTGACCGATCGCTCCCCCCCACGCCCCCGGGCCACCCACCACCATCTCTCTATTCCCATATACATATTATCCTTTTTACGAGCCTAGTCACAAATGAAAATAACAACTAGACTAGATATTTGTTCTGATGTTGTTCTTTCTATTATCTTCTGACGTTTAAAATTGGCTTCTATTCGTCACGAGAAAGGAATAAAAACGGAAACACTAATATCAACCCATCAGCAACTAAAGGCTATCATTTTATCGCCATTGCTTATTATATTGTGACAAATTTACGACAACCATTTCTGGGTTTAAAGACTTCTTTACGACCCGAGACAAATATTAATTGAATTGGCGCGAAAGTCTATTATTTTGGCGGGAGATTGTTTGATACATTGAACTGATTGGCCTGTTTATGATTTGTAAGTCAGTTAATTAAATGAAACGAAATGAACTAGACTAAAACGTCTCACTGTTGTTTTCTTTAAAGGGGTATGGCCTAGCTTCATAAAAGCAGGAGTGCCGTCTAAATCCTTAATCCCAGTGTTCAACAATATACGAGTTTTTCTGTATATACAAGTACTGGGTACATTGGTGCAAATCAAACGGTCTACCGTGAAAGATCTGCTAGCGCTCGACTGTACTGCCGAGGATTGCGGAATATGTGCATATTTCTCTTCAATGGAGACATTTAACTGGGGTTAAAAAGTGATAGAACAAATAATATTTTAGAGGGACATATCACTTGAAAAACTGTTGCCCTCAAGATAGACATCTCTATGAATATCATCCATTCTAATAGTTAGTTTAGAGAATAATTAAATGAATAAATCCCTTGAAAACAATTATGAAAACTAGAGGGATTCATCACTTGAAATAACTGTTATGCTTACTGTAGACAACTTAATGAACTTAAATAAAAAAAATCAAGTTTATTACACTAGTGTATGATGTAGTTAATAATATTTATCGATCCTTTTACGACTTCAACATGAATTTTATGAAGAGTTCCAATTGTCTTTTGGTCTTCCGTTTTACTTCTAAAAATAAAAGAGACGCCGTTGCCGTTACAGTTACAGATCGTTACGGCTTGTCAAGTTTTGGTTTAAAATAAAAACAAGCGACTTGGCCAGACAGACATAAAAGGGTTAATTTCTTTCAGATTTTATTGTCAAGAAATATACAAGAATTTATTTAAAAACATTAATGTGTTGTTTGTACTTGACTTAAGAACACGCCATGACATTTGGCTCAATATTTCTAAGGACCCATGTAAGGGTTAGACAATGGAATCTCTGAAGGCAGTTGGTAAAGGGAGGGGGGGGGGGGTGAGGGCTGAGGATTGGCACCAGAAATTCATTGAAAATCATATTTTTTGAGGAAATATTTCTATAATGCATAAATGTGTTGTTTGTATTCAAATCAATAGTTAGACCGGATCTTAAGGTAGTAAAGGAAAAAGCAGCTAAACGTTAAATTCCATTTCATTTTTTCTCCAACTGTGTTTTTCAGTATTAACAGCGGCCTTAACACCCACCAAATACATGGTAAAATACTGCAGTAGCTCCAGATCGACCATCCATATCAACAGTAGCTTAATACTGAAGCTGACAGATGACCCAGTGGAGGATAGAACTAGTGTTGGCTTCCTCCATTGTGCCACCAGCCTCAAAACAGATCGCCATTCCAGTATTTATTTACATTTTATAGAATTAGACATTGCTCACCAATCTTCAACTCCTGATAGGTAAGTTCTATACACAGGCAGCGCTCACGTGGGGCCAATACGAGCAACTAATCTCATCAAAGATTCTTTCAATTCATTAACAAAAAAAGTAGGACGCAAAACTCCGTTTTTTTTTTCGTTTATGAACTTATATAAGGTTTTTTGGCACAAAGAATAGGACGTAAAACATCATTTCATTCATTCATTCATTCATTCATTCATTCATTCATTCATTCATTCATTCATTCATTCATTTAATTATATTGATATTGTTTTCTATGTCTTTGTAGGTTACATATTTACGACTTCAACGACGACGGTAAGAAGGTCCAGCTGACTCCATCCAAAGGAATCTATGGAGTCTTTCAAAAGCCATATTATACCACGAACACAGTGGACAGCCCTATTCGAGACTACCAATCCTCGGGCAATAAGTTTAGACTCGATTTCTTAGGGAAACCAACTTACATGTATAAAGGATTTGCGATATTACTAACTAAAGTGAAAGGTAGGTAGCCACGATACATGGACCTGATCTGAGAACACAGTAACTGTCATTGTTCACAGTTTCCGCAAATGCAACACAGCCGCTTTCTGATTATACAAAACTTTAATTCTGCCAAGCAATCTGCTAGTTAGTTGGACACGATAGTTTAGTATCCTCTAATCTCATTCTGGCCACAGAAAACTGTCATTGTATCAAGCAATCAGCTAGTTAGTATGATTTTGACGTTTAAATGAAGGGGACATGGTAATGGTTTCCAAAAACTATCTTGTCTCTGATATCAGTTCGTTGGAAGCGGGTGTTAACTTGCCATCTACCTACAGCTACTGAGTCTGTGATATCTATCAACTAACCAAAGATGGTGTGCGGCTATCAGTACTGATTGCGGACTGAATTAATATCATTGTTACAGTTGTCCTTGGTATAAACTCGATTTTTTGAACTTTTGAATTATATTTAGATGCACGGTATAACGGTTGTAAGAAGGGATATTTCCACTGTAAGCATCAAGATATCTGTATACCAGGAGAGCTCCAGTGTGACGGACAGGACAACTGTGGTGCCCTAGATGGCTCGGATGAGTTTAATTGTGCCGGTCTGGAAGAAACAGTCACCAATCTTCTTAGTAGCTGTAAGTACATTCTACAATTAGTTGTCCTGATTAGGGATTTATATCCGAAACACAGGACAACAAAGTATGAGCTCTAATAAACTTCTAATATTCATTTAAGTGTTACCGGCGAGTATCTGATATCCAACACGTATGACAATATAATATAAGCTATGGTAGACTTTATTATTCAATTTCAGTGTTCCTGATGAAACCATTGTATCCAAAAAACTCGAATAATGGACTCGAATGATGTGAAAAATACTCGCAGTTGAAAAAAAAAATCTTTGCTGGGGTATACCAACTCTATGTGCATGATCTATACATCGAATCCCGAGCCAATGTGTTGGGTGCATGTCGGATTTTTTGTCATGTTTATATCACATTGTCTTCATTTTTATCTCCTTTCTTCAGATTCAGTATATCACGCTGTAATCGCCGCTGCGGTTGGTATCCTGGTATTTTTAGCGTCCTTTATGCTAATAGCCTATTGCATCAGAAAATATAACAGACGAAAGTAAGTTTTTACACAGCTTTTGGGTCAAAGTCGCTGATCACAGGCATTGTGAACATTGGCAACATTAATAGCATCTTTTGTGCGATATCCATGAGAAGAAATTAATAAAAAGGCGTTTGATCATTTCAATTAAAAATTTCATTTGATTATGACTTTTTCAGCTTTAAAAACTTTTTTTCACCTTAACTTTCAGATTTAACTCTGCTTTTACACTTTATAGAGATGATTCAAATTATACCAAATAAATTGACCCATGCTACCAATGCGTAAACGTGCGCCTATTATATTTTGCAGGTATCCATTCGTTAAGGCTCGAGCTTTATTACAGAGAGGAATGTGTACGGTCACAACGAACTTGGACGAGGAGAGACTTTACGCACCACCCTCATACGAAGATGTTGTGGCCAACAGTAATGGTGGCATGCCTGGAAGTAGCCGTGGTAATGAACCACCTCCAGATTATAGCGAATACATCCGGACTACTTTAAATAAGCGGAGGGATTTGACTGATAGCGAAGATGAGGATTCGGAGTATGGAAGTCCGCAGAGAGAAAATAAACTAAATGATGGCATGCGCTCGCGATTTGTAAACTTACACGACGAGTTTCAAGACATCAATCCCCAAATGAACACCAAAGGTAAAGGTGGGAAACCGAAACGAAGCAGTAATAAAACTAATTCCACCCGAAAATTTGAGACTCACGACCACCCGTCTACTGCAGACGATCACAGAGACCAAGCTTCATCAACTTCCGCTTCAGATAACGTCAGAACCGGGACTCCATCTTCACACGGGAGTACCATTAGTTTAGGATTTCCACAAACCGGAGACGATTCTGAAAACGACTTGAAAAGTGGCGACTCCGGGATAGAAAACAGCAGTGAGAGGATCTCTAAATATAACAATAACGTGAAATCAACAGCAAGGGAGGCAACTCCAAATAAAGACACAGTGAAGAACTGAGATGCGTTCAACAAAAGCTACAAATAGACAGGTCTGTTCAGAAAGCTGTATGTTTCTTGTGCGATAGAGCAAATAAACGTGATTCGTCACCTATGCGTGATAGCATACAGGTATGTCCTTACATCCAGTCTAGTAACTCATTGTCGAAAAGGCAGGATTTGAGTCGGGCTCAATTATGCGTTCGGGCCAATTACCCACAAATCCGCTCTATGCATCTTATGGAAAACGTAACCCGTCTATACGTACTTTAACTCATTGTGATAGTAACAGCATTATGAAATATTTGCCATGTAATGCCTTCCATAAAATACCAGTGTGCTCAATTATTATCTCCGAGTGAACTTATATAGGTGTACGAAAATAAGTAATTCAGGTCATTTTCTATCCATATAATGACCAATCAGAAAAAAATTTCCGCATCAGTTCGGTATATATCTGATCACAGATAGTTCCACATTTACAAA
Organism: Lottia gigantea; assembly: GCF_000327385.1. Classification (NCBI taxonomy): domain Eukaryota; kingdom Metazoa; phylum Mollusca; class Gastropoda; family Lottiidae; genus Lottia; species Lottia gigantea. The sequence continues at coordinate 1,079,879 of NW_008710725.1, forward strand.
AATTCAAAGCATTGTTTTGTTAACTGAGCATTCCACAAAACACGTACCATTCTCAAGTTCCACAAAACAGAACTTGTCTTAAACAGAAAAGTTCCAAACTTAACCATGTACTTACCATTCCGTTAAAATTAAGTTCCATATCTCAGACAAGAAAGAAGTTAAAGTTCAGTAAACGAGAAAGACACATAATCAGAATATACGTAAATATATAAGTTCTGTGAAAGAAAACGTTCCGTATTTGAGTATAAGAAAGTTCTGTAACTGAGTATAAGAAAGTTCCATATTAGAATACATATAACAATTCTAATATAGAAATGTTCCAAGCATAATGTCCATTCCATATTCAGGAAAGTTCCGTGTTTTTTAGAAAGTTCCATATAAGAAACTGTACATTTGTTTTGATACAACTGCCTTGTTTGTTAATCATATATACATTGCTTTTAGCTTTTATATTATTTGCTTATTTTATTGTTTGTTTTAATAAGTATTTATTTATTTTCACGTTTGCCAATCTATGCAAAATATAACCATTGTAAAAAATTCATATAATTTTCACCATTCCATCAATTCAAATATTGCCTGATATACTATTACACAATTTTTCATGTCGTTTCGAGTTTGTTTTCACTAAATTTTGTACGTGCTAACTCAAATTGCGTCACTCAAGAAAAAAAAATGAAACGAAAATAATGCTATTAAGCTCTAACAACTCATATTTGTAAACTTTGTATAAACCTCACCAAAAATATTGAGGGGTAGGGGTGCAACGCATCAGGCGCCATCGTTTTAACCAAGGACCAGTTTCACTAAAGAGTTACGACAGGTCGTAAGCTTTGTGAAACTGGCCTCATGTGACCAAGATCAAATATTTGAAATCATAAATGTGTTCAAGATTTGATACCACTACTGTTCATCCATTCCGCCATGTTTGTTTATACATATATATATTTTAATAAAATGTTTTATATATAAACTGCGAATTATTACTGATTTTGGTGGGTTTTTTATGGCTTCCCAAAACCTCTGTATTATTTTTCAAAGGGTCTACCGTGAAAGTTCAGCAAGCGCTTTGCATCATACAGATTTGGTCTTACGGAAACTGCCGAGGATTGTTGAATGTTAGTAGCTCAGGACTGTGGTCCGTTTTATTTATTTTGTGCAAGTCGACACCACAAAGGCTACAGCTTGTTCCATTTATTATTATCATTGTCTTTTTTTATTGTTTTACTGGTATATAAAAGTTTTAACTGTAGTCTGTAATACCCTTTGATATTGTGATATATGAGATGAGTAGTTATCTCCCCTTATCATCTGATTCAGTCAAAACAAGATGCTGAACTTACTGAAAACTTTCCAACACAGGGTGGTAATCTGAAGGATAATGATATCGATTACTTCCAGACATTTGCATTTTCTTACCTTTGATGGTCCTTATTCTTCATCTTGGTTCCACAAATTCTTCCAAACATCAAAAACTTAGCTACGCTCCAGGAAACATCTTTTACTCGGCTGTTCATTTTCCCGCATCTTCTGCAAAAGAAGACAGTATTAAAGGGAAAGTACTCTAACAGATTTTATCACGTCAGACAACAAATAATTTCTAATCGCGTGTTCTGACATTAGTATTATACTAGAGATACCTTGCATAAACTGTCCATTAAATAGTTTTCTTCGCATTTATTTGGGTCTGGTCGTTGTGAAGTGGGAAGGAGCAATGCGCCAGGCGCCATCATTTTGCATTGCTTTCAGCTTTGCATCCATTGTCAGAGATTCCACATAGCTACTAATGTTCATTAGTTTTGTCAATTGGGCACTCTTTAGAGAGTTCATATAGCTAACATGGTCATTTTGTTGGACTTCGATTTGTGATAACAAGCCAATTCGGTATGCTTTTCCACATAAGTTCACATATGTAATAATTCCATTTGGCTGTACTATTAATTGTAACAAGCCACCTGGTCAATGGGGTTCTCTCCTCTTTAAATATATTATATATATGTCAATTTTTAATCGAGTATTTGATTAGTCAATCTCCATCAACCATTCTAACATCCTTTCACTCTAATCTCGATTCTGATTGGATAATTCATATAACAAGTAGTGTATTCTGCCGCCATGACAAGAACGTTTCAACCGAATTACTACCAATAATGGCTTGCTCTGTTTGCATAAAACACCGTAATCAAACAATGCCGGTGCTTATCTTTTAAGTTATCCGGTTTTCCTTTGATATTTTCTGGTCGACGACATTTTTAGCTTTAACCTCTCGTTCAACTATGTTTTCTCAAAAAATCTGCCGCCATCTTTTACGCGGAGTTAATGTGTGTTTAACGCTAGTGCTTCAAGTGAAGGGTCTTGAAAATGTGATTGCTTCTCTCGAAGTCACGAACTGTCTTTTTGTAGAAACCCTCACAACGTCGCTGTTGTTTGCACGAAACAGGTGGCTCGAGACAGTAATTAAAAATATAAATTCATCGTTTTTTATCTTTCCCCGGTTACCGCGCCTCTTAACTTTTTATTAATTTATTTCGTGCCGGTTCCGACAAAATTCGATAATTTCAAGCACCCGAAACGCAAATATATTAGTAATTAAAAGCGAGTTAAAATTTAGATTCGGTGAAATAACGGAACGATGATTTGCTGCTATTATAAATTGCTGATAGAGAATCGTACCACATGCTGGGAGCATTCTAAAAACATGGAATCATAAAAATGATCACTCGGCTGAAGAGGGTGTTTAATTTTCTCAAGTAGCCGCGATACAGACAAGTTGGCAAATTGTATCAAAATACAAGGGAGATAATAGTAGAGTAATGACAAGGGACGTTGCTGGAGTAAACAAAGGGGAATAATTGAAGAATACAGACCAAAATGAATAACTCTCCGGCTCAACTCTGGTGATGTAATGGATTTGATAATAAGTATGCAACCAAAAACCATGGAATTGAATTGCACAAACGAGAGAGATGTCAAATGCCGTACTGGACCACAAAACAGTTTACTGCTGATGAGGGGCAAGTTTAAATTGAAGGGATTGACTCTTCCAATCCAACTCATCGCCTTTAGCTTCAACATGATTCAGAGATGAAATTCACTTGAGGTTTAAATGCAATAAGATAAACATATTGCATTGTAATTCGACTGCACATAACTCAAAAGAGGTTCGCATACATAAGATTAACGTATAGCACTGTTATTTGGGCTACAAACTAGAGCTCAAATAGATAAACCAGCGTGTCAATAAATACAACAGTTATCCTCTAAACTAAGTATCAATATCAATTATTACAGCCATATTAATTACGCCATTTTGTTTATTACAGCTCCGGGCTAAATATGACAGGACAGCAGTAAAGCGGAAGTAATAAAATGATCCTACACTATGAATTGAGACGGGATTGAGTTAACTGATTGTTTGTAAAGTAAACTATTTTAACAGATTGAGAACGACGACGAATATCGAATTGATTGGAAAACAACTGGATTGTAAAAGCAAGTCTAAGTAGACATTATAGAACCGAAATCCGATTAGGGTTACCGATTGCCTCGTTCTCATTGATCGTCTGTCATCTCTCGTGCTTCGCTTCTCTTTTCGATCACGGCGCCCCCTATAGGCATATTTACTCTGGAGTTAAAGATGCTATGACGTCATGATATTGTGGTCCTCAAGATAAATAAGAGAAAGGGAAAGAGCTAAGATTGTTAGGCATCTCATAGAATTAGCAATCGATTAAGTGCAATCGTTTGTGTGATGAATTCGGAGCAGACGGCGTTGTTTTGTTACCAAACGATCATCTTCTCACCATTTTAATTATAATTTCTAGTTCATTATCTGTCATAGTATCGTCGTATAACAATCATTACAGACGTTAGACACCATCATTGAAGCGTCTATAAGAACTTTTTTGTTTTCCCCTTTCCTGCTAAGACAAGAGCTTTCAACAAGAACGGTGATATGCTCTTAAAATGTGAATTATCTTTCTGATTTAACCCGTTTCCCTTAGTTTTTAAAGTCCAGGTCATAAGCAATATCTGTTTACACATGCAATATCTGTTTACACATGTAGTTTCTGTTTACTAGTGTACAATCTATTTACTAGTGTGCTATCTGTTTACACATACAATATTGGTTTCACGTGTAATATCAGTTTACAAGTTACTATCTGTTAACTTACGTAATATCTGTTTACACACGTAATATATGTTTACATATTCACTATCTGTTTACACGCGTAATATATGTTTACATATTCACTATCTGTTTACACATACACTATCTGTTTACACACTGTTTACACAAGTAATTTCACGTTATAAAACTTCTAATATGTGTATACTTGCACTTTCTATTTACACATGCAATATCTGTTTTAATCTTAATTGATCACCGACTCGGTGCCGCTGGTTACAAACATTATAAAACGAAAGTAGAAAGTGATCGGAATAGTTAATTAATCGAGATTGAAGTGAAAATAAATCTGATCAAATTGTGTCGAATTACAGACGAGAAGAATGTGTAATCATAAGATTCATTCATTATCTCCCTTGAGTGGTGACGTTCGATTTTTGTTGAGTGGCACTTGAAGAAGGCGTACGGCAGGGTTGTCGTCTGAGGACTTGATGTTTGTTCGTCATAATACTATTAGACTCATTCGTACAATATCCACATCATTATCGATCCGGTGTTAAAGGACCGACAAACTGAATTAGAGAACATCTTTTGCCCTATAATCGCCTGGAACCAATATTGGTAAAACTCTTCGGTGCCAATTTGCTTCCAACTTGGTCAGTATTGTTAACCAAATATAGAATTGTAAAGACCGTCGAATCACATTCAAAGATAACAAACATCGCGTTAGATTTCGCTTCGATTTCTCCCTATCTTTTCGTTTCTTTTCATTTCCAATGATTCCCTATTTTTGTTTAAGCAACTGATCTTTCCCAGCCGTTTAACAAAAGACCTCAGTCTCGATCGACCAGGCATTGATTTATCAATTCCATCCAATTTAGGATAAGACTGTGATTTTTCTACTTCCAGTACCACTGCGGGGTGAATTTCTACATTTGATATAGATCCTTACTTAAATAATTCACAAACTACTAATTTAATTCATCCTCACCAAAAACATTTGTAAAGTGTCTCTACGGCAAGTTTTTCCATGTATTTGTTATCGTATTTATATTAAAGACTATTTGATATCGGCGTAACGACCGTTATCATAACGAATTATCGTTTGTTATTCTGTAATTTGTTATTCTAACGGTGAAACATGCTATCTAAAACAACATTCACGACCATTCTATACCTCATAAAACAATATCAAATTAAACACCAGCCTCAAGGGTTCCATGTGAATTTAAAATGGCAACTCGCTCTTTTAAAAGTACGAATAGGGTGTATCATCGGTGACGTATTTAGGAGGTATTTTTTTAGCTCTCCTTCCCCGCAGGCCATAAAAAATGAAAAATTGATTCTACTTGCACTTCCAAAAGCGCGTTAGATGTATTATCTATATCGTACTATATGGTAATATCCATTCGAAGATAAGTGTGGTCAAACGAAAGGTGCCAAGGGCAATAACTTGACATTACAAACACGAGTACAGGCCCTTGAGGGATGGTAGTAGATAGTTGGTACATACTAGTTAGTTACCGGTCCCCACTTACCAATAAAAACAAACAATTCACCTTCACTAATTGAAGCCAACAAGATGGCGGAAGGAGATTTCCAGTTTGTTTTCTAGGCGGTCAACTAGTTGAGTTGGGATTCTTAATGACCGACCGATTGCCATTAAAACTAACTGGAATAAAGACGCTTATAAAGTCAAAGAAATTCAAAATCTGGGACTCATTTCCATTGTGATAACCAACCCTGGGGGAGGGCGGGGAGGGCATTTTTCATATGTATTGTGTATGGAATAAACGTTGTCATTCCCAAAATCTGGCATTTACTCAAAGATAACCTAATAAAAGTGTAATAATGACTTCCAAACACAAGAACTTTGATCAGGCAGAGCGAAATTAAGATTAAACTTTCGTTTCTTTTTTTTTTCATTTCAATCATTTTAAATTTGTACGATACCACTGTAAAAATCTAAACTGGAAGTTATTAACTGAATACTACGAAACGAAATGGAAATAAAAATATTTTTTTTCGGGGGATGGGGTGAGGGAAACGATAGTGGACCAGAAGTTCCATTGGGGAGGGGGGGATTGAGGGTGACACGACTTTACGGCAAATATTGAAATTCATTGAACTGTACATAAATAAAAATAAATGGTCAATAGAATATTCAATGATTCAATGAAGAAGGTATAAGAAGTAAAATCAAACAATCGGTGCTATCTGAACTTATCCTCCTTATTTGACATTTGTTATTCGTCTAGCATAATAAATAGCTAGCGGTATGTAATGTGTCTACCAACTTCACTTCCATATCCAAATAAACCGTTATCTCAGATAGACGGCTTTCACACATACATTATACGTAAAATGATAGCATAGAAATACGGAATAGATCGGATCAGAGAAATCGGCGTTTCAGTGGGAAGGAGTGAGGGTGGTCGGGGTTAAGACATGGCATGCCCCCACCCCTTCCCAGAAATTAGTTTGACCCGGTCAAGCACACACCCCACCCCCCCCCCCCCCCCACACCCTATATCTATATTTACTCTTCTTATCGTTGGAAATACGGAAATAATTATCTGTTACTTTTATACGCTTGATTGGTCCAGCGAAGACTGACAACACCATGCAGTGTACAATGAGGGAAATTTTTCCCAACAGAAGCAACTGTCGATGGATCTTTAACATGCATATATAGTCTGTAGAACATGAGTATTTAAAAAGGAAAAGTAACGGTATTTAAATTGTTACCTGATGTAATATGATCAGGGAGTATGTCAATAAGAATTATAAAATAATGATGTTGATAGTTGTAAAGACCTCACTGGGTGTCAAACACTGTTACAATTATAACAGGTAAGGGTATATAGTCATCTAAATTTCTCATTTTGAATTTAATAGATCGCCGTGGATCCTATATAGAATAATAAAAAATCAACTTGAGTTCGTTGATGGTTTAGAAACTAATTTTAACTAATGGACCTGACTACATTTGCATGTGATCTCGATTTTCCAGTCCCAAATAATTATATTGTAAAGTGTCTGGGTAATCCAGACCAAATTAAAGTTAAAAGGAATCACAATGACATTTGTATATCTAACTTATTACGCTGGATAATAATGGATAAACAAAATATTTGCTGTGTTGTTACAATTCTGTCAAGTTTGTGAGTTCAAGAGGGTTTTATCCCTTTAATTTGATGCCAGTAGGATATTTAGATGATCGGATCTCTTTCACAATCTCCTGGTATACCATATGGATCTTTTTCATTAACATGAATATAGATGGATATATCCCTTTAACAATCACCCGACACCGTATCAGCCAGTTAGACTAATATCGTTATAATAGGACAGAAATCAAACCTCTATTTTACTCTAGGTTGGTACTGGGTAAATATCTAAACCTAACCAACCCCTCACAAGTACTTTGACAAATATGTCCACTTCTGGTCTAAAATTTACTCTTTAAAGTTCACGACTCGCTGAGGAATATAGCATTATATTAATATTATTATTTCGTTTTTCATTACGATTTCAAAATTTTAATACAGCCTCGAAATTAACGCAGGGAAAAAATGTGGCGAAATGAAATGTACAATCCATAAATTAAAAATTCGATTGCTTCCACGGCTTTTTAGAATTATTACAAACATATTTCGTTTTTCTTTACGATTTTACAATTTTAATAAATCTATGGCGGGAAAATTACGACCCGATTTCATACAGGCGATATAAAACAATAAATGACTTAAATTCACAGTAGAGATGCAAAACATCACAGGAAAGATTTAAAAAATTATAATTTTCAGGCATTAAATTTTCAACAAATGAAATTAATTTAATAATCAACTCGTTTTCCGTTTCCCCTAATTAATATTCAAACACTTTTTCCCGTTTCTATACTTACCGTTTCACTAAATTGTCGAATTAAAAAAAAAACGAAACAATAATTTAAAAAATTATATTATATTATCATTATATTATTTCATTTAGATTTGTAAATATAGCCTACCGAATTTCCATTTAATTCTTTTTTTTTTTAATTATGTAGCCAAATTTCCACGATTTTGTCCTGTTCGTTTCGAGGATGTTCTATGATTGTAACTAATCAGTGCCTCTGTGGTTTACTCTGATTCAATTAGAGTTGAAGATTATCTAATATTTAATTTAATTTAAAAGTGTTAAGTTAAGAAAGTGTTATAAAGTGTTAGGAAGAGAGATATAAAGTTATGAACGAAGGTGTTAAGAGAAGATAGCGAGGACTAAATAACCAAGGCATAAATTGAAGCTAACACCGTATCACAAATCATACTAACACCGGTTAATGTATAGAAGGTTCAATCTGTGATTGAAATAGTCGATACCTCCCACTTTTCGTCCCAGGCGTTTTAAGTCCATTCTTTAATTCAATAAATCCCCACTCTTAACACTGCGTCGAATCGTCAAGAGGCTAGCCACTTGTTAGAGCATGCGCAGTGAGTATATTAAGTATTCTATCACGTGACTACATCAAGAGGGCTGTATTGTTAAGATTAACAAATTTTGAGGGTAAAAGTATCTCGTATTCGAATGATATTGGATTGATCTTGTTAAAAGTCGTCTACCGACAAATAAACACGAATTTTATGCAGTGGAATACTAGTGACAGTAGTTAGATAAAAAGTTATAGCGTGTTCTACGTTTCGGAAAGACAGTACCGGTCCGAGATGGAACAAATAAGACCAAATATGTTTCCGTTTTTTCCAGGACAAGTTCCGCCGAATTTTACAGGGTAAGTACTATTTCTTAAAGCGCAAATTAACTTTTTGATTAATTTGAATCAATGCTCTTAGAACACAATATTTATTACAGAGACCACTCATGAATTATTCCGAAAAGAAATCAAATTCCATTCAATTGGTATTAAGGAGAAACGATCCGATTTTTCACTTTCTAGTCGTATGTAAAACTCCTTAAAATTCATTTATATTGAGCACTATTTTATCAGTGAAAATAATTTATTATTATTGTATTGAGCTTTATAGATAAATTATAATTTACGTATTATGTTTTGCGAATTTTACAAATTTTTAATTTTTACCACGCACAAGAAATGTATTCTGCAATTTTTCAATTTCTTGTACCTATATTACTTTTATTCAGAATTCATTGTTTTTTCTTAATAAAAATTAAGTTCCAAAAGGCAAAATATTAATTTTTTTTTACTTCATTTCTTGTCCATCTTTTCTAAAAATTCCGAAAATATTTTTGCTTCTATATTTCAGTTTTCCAATTGAAATTTTCTTCTCTAAAATTTTCTTAAAATAGTGTTGGCTCCATTTTAATTGCTTATGTTTCAGGTTTCCAATGGAACGTCTTCGATTCACCCCTCAACAACAAATTGTGCCATTCAATTCACCGCCTGTTTTTCCTGGAGTTCCAATGACGCACCATCAGATGCAGCAGAACATGATGAGCCCCAGGGTACCGCCCCTACCCCCACCGTTTCCTGGGTTCGGCTTCTCTCAAGATGAAGTGGATATGATACTGTATGGATATACCAAGAGTAAAGCGGGGGATCAGTGTTTAGGGCATGCTCTTTCCGGTCTGAGAATTGGCGACTTGACACACGGTAAGTAAAATTGTTTCTGAAAAAATACAATTTGATGAAAATGCACGTTAAAATTTTCGTGCCGGTTTTTATCTCTCGTATTATTTGCGTGAATATCAAGGGATTCGCTTTAATATGTTTTTGACTTATTTTAACAATTTTTTTGTTAAAAGGGAAGTGTGTTCTAATTTAAAAAAGTAAGAATTAAGAATGAGTCCAATGACAAATTAAATTTCGTTAATTTCTGTAGAGGGAGTAATACATCTTATAAAATTCATTTCGTTATAATATTCCACAAAAAATAAAAAAATGTCTCGTCTTTTTAAAAATTTTTAGACTGATGAATAGATATTTTATATTATACTAAATAAACCGTGAAAGAGTGTCATTTAAGTTGTTTGTCAAATTTACTGTTCATTTCAACATTTTACCTGAATTGAAGACAAAAAAAGCAAAAATCAAGGAAAAGCACTGAAAGGTTATCTTTCAAAAACTTTTTACATATCATAAAGATTATCTAGAATTTAAGTCTGATCTTTGGTCCAATTAATCTTTCAATTAAGCTAAGTAAACGATCAGCTTAAAGGCATTGACTGTGATTCAATCTTATTGATACATAGTAATGCATTTAACATTTTAACTTAAGCTCAGTTTAAATAAACTACTGTTAAATCTTACCCTGAAGGATTGACTAAATATTATTATTGCGTTTCATATCACACAAATTAGATAAATTCCTTAATTTTAATTTAACGGTAACGTACATTTTGCGTCATGATTAGAATACGAAATGTAACAAAATTTTATTCATTATTTCGCTTTTAACAAATTATTTCATACATTTTTTACGCTTTTGATTGTTAAATAAAATTATATTCGTAGGAAGAATTCTAAAATTTTGTTTCATAAAGCAAACTATTAAATTCCTAAGTTTTAATTAAGCGGTAACGTACATTTCAAAGTATAACTTAATGATACAGAGGGATTTATTGCCAAATATTTCATCTCGTTTCATATCACACAAATAAATACATCCCTAAAAATTCCGTCTTTTGGTAACGTGCAGTTTATGAATAATCAAAATCAAATATTATTTTTAGTATTACATATACTTGTATCCTCTGGCATCGTACATTTTAAATCAAAAATGGTAACCGAAACTTACGAAAAATCAATTTACAAAAATATTATTACGTTTCGTATCACTGAATTTATTTTCATTATCAAAATTTAGTTTATTGACAACTTTGATGTTTTGGTTATAAAAGGAAAACAAAACATCGAAAACAAAAGATCAAATTTATCGTTTAAATCACAAAAATATGTTTATGAAAATTTTCTCATGCACTAACACAAATTTGTACCCTAGGCCAGTGCTTTTATTGGGATTTTTTAATCTCAAATTCACTCTAACACAAATTACGTACATTCCTAATTTTTAATTTACCAGTAACGTACATTTTACTTATGAAAGGAAGCTAAAAGATAACGAAACGTTGCTAAAATAATAATCGGATTTAATAATAAGAGAGATTAGGATAATAAATCCGTTCAAACAAAATAGATTACATGTAATGAAGTAGGTTACACGAGACTGTTAAAATTCTGGCCGCCGTTCTATTAAATTTTGTTGACATAGCCTTTCATGGAGAATCAAAACATTGGGATTAGTGAGTATTGAGTAGGGTTAATATAGAAGATCGGTAATCTGGAGGAAAGTGAAGTGTGTAAAAATATAATTAACCCTATCAATGCGGACTATAATCTTCAAATTAACCCTATCAATGTGGACTGTAATCTTTCAGGAAAACATTCGGAGAGTTATCAGAGGGCTGTTATCAGCTTATGATTTATGTAATCAAATTTGGGATCTGGAAATTTTTTCTCATGAAGTTTTCTCAATAATGTTATTTTTGCTAGCTGAAGTCTTTTGGTCTAGAGTACTTACCTCCTTAAATAGCACTCCTGGTGAGGATAGTTTATCCCACACATATTTTCGACAGCGTCAGCTTATGACGTTTGCATGTTATCAAATTTGGGTCCTTACAATTTCGATTCAAAAATTATTTTCACTAATGAGAATTTGAAACCAACTTAAAAGAGAATGCGTCCGATGAGGTCTTTTCCCTATTAAAAGGGTGTTAGTTTTTAAGTTAACCCCTATTTTCAGAACTAGTTGTCCTGATGAGGATTGTTTTCTGGAACACATACTCCAGTACTTTCTTTCCAATTTTATATACTCCAAATGCTTAACTAACGTCTTTAAAACATTTCCCTGGAATATGATGGGAGACAATGTTATTTTAATCGGTGTTCCAGATTTTAATCGATCTGGCACCATGCAATAAAAACTATTGTTTCATTTCCAATATCGCTTCTAAAAGACTCTCAGACTGGTTCCATTAGTGTGTCACTTACAGACGCTACTGTCGTCTCTATAGATATCAAATGAAATGGAGTTTTACGTCCTTTCTTTTGACTAATGAAGACAGGCAGCGCCATGCAATTGGATGAAATTTTGCCAGGAAAGCGGCATTAGCCTGATCTTTTTTTTATTTCCAACTGTCGAGTGATCTCTTTAAAGTGCACAACCACGGGGTCTCGGTTTATTGTCCCATCCGTACTGCTAGATGCCTTTACCATACATAGAGTTCTAGATGACGTCTTATAGAAGATGCTCTTAAAAGACACTGCATTTCCCATTTAATTTCTGTGATTTTGTTTGGATTCATCTATAAAATCTCTAAGTAATTAATTTCGTTTGTGATCAATTTTGAAAATGAAAAATCCGAATTCAGGATTGTTAACAAATCTTCTTTTAAATTCTTCTAATTTTTTTATAGGCAAATTTTAATTTTCGTTTATTACTTTTTTTTCTATATATTTCAACAGGTATAAAACATTACTCTTCAATTGATGTAAATTTTAATCACCATTTTATCAACGAATTTTTTATTGTTATATCATTGTACATCTCTAGCATTCTCCTCTCCCATTCCATTCCGTATTATAACTCTGTCAATGTATATATTTTACAGGAATGGAGAAGATACTGTCTGGTTCACCCCAGACACCCAGCAGCACCACCAGTTCTAGCAGTATTAAATCCAGTCCTACATCAATTTGTGAATCCTCTAGTCTCGATCTACCAGAAGGTAAGTTGGGGAGTCACTGGGAGTTTCTTTTAGATGTAGGATCTATGCATTTTTGGCTTTATAGTTTAGTGTCGTAAAATTAAGCCTTAGACTTTATTGAGCGGCTTAAAGATATTTTCTGTACCATCTTAGTCGTTGAGAGTTTCTTTGACTATGACTCCACTAAACTTTGAATTTCGCTTTTTTTTTTGACGTAATCATAACGATATATAAAGGGCAATTTCGATTATTTTTCGAGTCGCATAAGGCTTTTTTAAAAGTGATTTCTGCATATTGTCATACGACAAAAAACTCATCATTGGTTCCCAATTATTTTGTTTTTTCATCCATTCAAACGAAATAAGCTGAATTGTATGTTTTTCAAATTTCTCAAATTTAACGCCAAGCTCTAGTTTCGTTTTATCTTTTACGACAACAAACAACTGGTAAAATAATTAAAAACAGCGGATCGGAAAGGGCATATAGACACAGAAATATCTTCAAACGTTTTCGTTAAAATCAAAATCTGTGAAAAGGACAACAAATGGCAGTAAATAGCGATCGTTTATTTGGTTTGGTCACCTGAGAGGCTAAATGAGAGGAAAGGTTCCCGCCCACCTGTCAAATTTCTGAATTCAAATTTACTTTAGCCTCTCTTTCAAGTGACAAAAAGAGGCTTATTAAGGCTGACCTTTAACCTGTCCAGAGTCAACACTTGATAAATTGCTACTTGTTTCTATTTGTGAAGGGTATATAGAGATGATATGAGTTGTAGAGTCTGATATTGGCCCGGTAATGATTAGTTTATTGCCCACCAGTAAATTGCTCCTATCGTATTTCTACTCTCATTAGCATATTCTGGGAGGTCAGCATCGGAAAGGTAAACTCTCGCCACGTGTGCGAGATTCACGGACAATAACGAGAAGTGTGCCGACTGTTGAGTTTTATGCTCAATGTAAATTAATAATTGATATTCTAAATACTTGAGGAAATTGTCTGAATAATTTACTAATTCAGTATTATTAAGAAAATAAATAGTTAAATATTTCTTATTCAGTGACTAAAAAAAAATGTTTTGAAATTATTGTGATATTATGGAACTGCATTTATACATTTCAAAAATGAAATAGATTAATGAACAAAATATTAAATGAAAATAATATTGAAAAAGAAATCTTCCAAATTATGCAACGTTTTTCACAACATGCATTCATGAAAAGGACCTTTTGAAATATCGAAAAAGAATATTTTAAATATGAAATTAAGATTATCTAATATTTAAACAAAATGTTGAATATTTAAAGGAACATATAAGGACATCAAATATTAAAAACAAACATTATGTAAAGAAGAGCAGCAATTAAAAATATTTATTGTTGTATTTACAAACATTTTAACGAACGTTTTTAAAATAAAATGAGCCAAATATTAAGTTAATAATTCCAAAAGATACGACATTTTTCTAAAATATCCACACAGTTGAATATAGTGCACAAAAATGGGAAAAAATTGGTTAATGGATGCATTTTAAAAAAATTACAGGCATAAACGGTGCATATTTCTTGAGAAGACATTTTGTGCAATGCGAATAATTAGGTACTTGTACAGTTGATAATGTAAGAAGGGCCGCGCACCTGCCACTAATTAGCGGTTAGATCAAAGAATTAATATGCAATTCACCAGGTGAACTTATTTCGATAGGAAAGTTCAGCTACAGTCAACACTTTATCTAACTTACTGTCATTTACAAATACATTTAACTTAGATAAGTTACCACACGTGAATACAAAAATACTTAATAACCATTTAGACATGTGAACTCTCTGAAAGAAACGACGAGTGATAAACTAGTGGCGTTTCTAGGAAACATTAGGTGAGAGGGACCGAGCAGGGGCCTTAAAATTTTCGAAGGGGGAGTCACATGTCAGTCTTTCACTTAGTGAAATGATACAAAAAAATGAAAGTGTCTGTGGGGGGAGGGAGGGGGGGTGGGGGGGGGGGATGCAGGGGCAGCCTGTTTAAACGCTACTGTGATAATCAAATAAACCCCAATGAATCAAAGGTTTAATAACCATTTCATGCATCCCTTCCATAAAATTCCAATTTGACGTTTATAATTCTTTCAGGCATCGTGGTCCATCAAACAGGATTCGCTGGCACTCTCCATCACGGGGTATTCTGTGCCAAAACAGTCATCTCTAAAGGAGTGAGGTACGGGCCATTTAAAGGCAGGGTGGTGAACACGAGCGAAATCAAAACCAACGACGATAACTCTTTTATGTGGGAGGTGAGATTGGTTTAATATATTCAATTATGAAATGAAATGGAGTTTTACGTACGTGTGATTAGTGAAAACACCACAATGAAATGAGAGCAATTTTGATCAGGACAAGAGCATTAGCATAATCTTGTTGGGAATCTTTAATGTGAAGCACATAGGGCCATTTTAGTCCGGCATAGATGGTTTAAGGGTTTTCCTAAAGGATGTTGACATACTTTATGCGATCAGTACACCAAGAATATGATCCTATGATCCACAACTGTGTGAATCTGACGCTTTCGTCTATTATTCCAATGTAACTTATTTGACATCGGACCTCTTGACGTCATAATATATTCTATACCAATCAAAACCACTGTTTCATTTTGTTCCAGGTCTTCCAAGAAGGTAAACTAAGTCATTTTATAGATGGACGAGGGAGTACGGGCAACTGGATGTCGTGTGTGAATTGTGCTCGGTATGCCCAGGAACAAAACCTAATAGCAGTTCAGCACGAGGGCGAGATATACTACGAAGTATGTAAGGATATTCCCCAGGGTACGGAGTTACTCGTATGGTACGGGGATTGTTATTTACAGTTTATGGGGGTACCTGTTGCCTTGAAAGAAATGGCGGATGGCGGGGCTCAAGACGAGGCTGACAGTGAGTATGGTAACGTGATTTTTCTGCTTTTTTCTGTAGGGGAATATTCTCTTTAATCTGATTGTAGACGAACATTGTGTAGAAATATTGTATATGCATCTCCTTTCAAGTAACTAATCACTACTACAGGTGGCTAGTTGTTAAGTCTACTGTCAGCCATGTGAATCCCTTTTCACAATAAAGACCCAACTTCCCGTTCGACTACAATTAGATACATACATAACAAGAATGTTATTGCTATTTTCGAAGCCCATATGTATCATTACACCAAATATGTTTTTTACTGCTTTTTAAGATTTTGTCAATCTGGTCCCAGAAAAGAAAGATGTAAAACTCCGTTTCATTTATTAAATGTTTTCTTCAGCCAGTGAGGGATTTAGCTGTGAGAGATGTGGGAAATGTTTTGCCTATAAATACTATAGAGATAAACATCTAAAATACACTCGCTGTGTAGATCAGGGGGACAGAAAATATCCTTGTCATCTCTGCAATAGGTAAATAAATTCAAGTTTTTTAGTTTTGTGATTTCCCAAAAGCCTTTGATTGGGTTGATATGTTGTTCTACCACAAAGAATCACAGTGCTAACAACACACTTATATAGCATATATGTCAAAGTTTTTCCGAGAGCAATGTGCTGTTCGTTGATTTTATTAGAGCTTTTGATTTGATCTGGCTTATTGTGCTGCAAATGTTTCCTTTGCTAATAATGCTAAATGCTGTTCCAGAGCAAAGTAATCCAGGAGTAAAGTACTTCGAGACTAATTCTGGTTCCCTCTTATTTGAAATTTTCAGATCGTTTGAGAAAAGAGACAGATTAAGAATCCATATATTGCACGTGCATGAAAAACACCGTCCACATAAATGCCTGGTTTGTGGTAAAAGTTTCAGCCAATCGTCTAGTCTCAATAAACACATGCGGGTAAGTTAGCGTGATTTTTAATATTTTGCTGATTCGTCTTCTTAACAGCATTGCTATTTTTACTATTTGTTGATTTTAAAAGAGCTTATGATTTGGTCAAGCGTGATGTCCTCCAAATGTTTCCTTTGCTTCGCCCAAACAGTTTCTATAGAAGTCCCCCGCTCAGCTTGAGAGTCAAAACTGCTTACTTGGTACTTGGGATTCTAATGAACTGTAACTAAAAATGCTTACTTTGGAGTTTAATAAGTCAGGGTTAGTCAGTAGTGCGTTTTGGTGTTCAAAATAGTTAATAATTTTAGTAATAGTAAAGATTTCAAATAGCTTACAGAGTTCGGTGTATTTGATGTATTTGAATGCTTCCTAAGCGGTTTAACACACCTGATTCCGTGCACTTAATGACGTTCGAAATACCTGTGTTTTAATGATTTCAAAATAAACCAAATCTTGTCTAACTATTGTGTAGCCAAGTTGGATAGATATCAAATGGCAAACTAAGAAAACAAAATTAACTTAACGAAAATAGATAATATAAGCTAAAGCTTGGAGAAATAACACTTTAATAGGTGTTGGACTGCCTGTTAACAATATTCTGTGTTTATTTGGCATACTTGGTGACATTGTATCAATACGACGATCGCGCGTGAGGCCACGTAATTTCTACCAAGAGTCAAATTTCACGCACCTGAACGAGTTAACGAGGTAGATATGAGATGAGTATATTTGTATTGAAAACTTGTAACACCTCTCCTTCTGTTTTCTATTCAAATCTATTGTGATTATTATTTTTACTATGGTCGTCTAAAAGGTTGTGTGTTTAGACCCTTCCTATTTATATTGAGTGTGGACGGTATAAGGTATCAACTCTTCATCAACCAGAATAAACATTCACGCTATTTTACCTCCGCTACTGTATCATCGAGATGGCCCCTAACCCATTCTTTCATTGTTACGCCAATTTGGGTAGAAAATATTTGAATAGCGATAAATGTCGAAGCTGATTCTCTAAGGTCTGCTGTAATCAACGGGTGGTCCATAAACCATACAGTTCTGTAACCGTTAGTCCGAAACCTAGCTTCAGGTAGATTGGTAGATAATTGACTTTTCAAACTTTATATCTGGTCTCTGATAGCTATTATTGACCGAGGTTCGTCAAAAACTTAAGTGGGCCTCACACCATGGTGATCACCAGCTGCGCATGGTTGCGAATAGGAATAACGGTCATAAGTTTGGAACTTAACTCTCATGTTGTGAGTTGCGTTTGGAACTCGTGACAACTTTCCTTTTTCGTAACCATACGCAACTGGTAATCGCTGAGGTATGAGGACACCTTTTCTACATCTTTACAAGACTAGTATAATAGCTATCAGAGGCTAGATATAAATTTTCGGACTATGCCTTAACCCGCTATGGATCGGATACCGCAGATACTGTTACACGCGTATTTGAAGAACCAATTGCTGATATAATGCGATTGTTTGCGTCTCATTCTAATGTAACATTTTAACCGGATTCGATTGCCTAATTAAAGAGGTGAAATTCTTGTGGACTATGTGAGAGTATTAGGCTCTTGGCATACCTTACATAACAGACATTGTGATATGATGCAGGTTGGGCTAATTAGGACGATGTTAGTCATATTAAATATCTGAAAACACTCTACCATAGTTACAGTTATGTCTTCACAGTTAGGTTTTCAAATTGAGATACAAATCACGTCTTCTTGGTTGAAGCGGTACAATCTGCTTTAAAGGAGTCTTGGCTATTTGATATTGCTTGGCATCCCTTCTACGATTAAGATCTGAACACCTTGGCCAGTGTTGACTTTTGGTGGTGTTTTTTTTTCAAATGGACTAACTTTTGCATATTGACTAGTCTCTGCAATTTGATTTTTGGCTATTTGGTTCTTTGGTTATTTATTTGATTATTAGCTATTGGCTCTCTAGGTTATTTAGTTATTGGCTATTTGGTTATTGGTTATTGGTTATTGGCTATTGGCTGTTGTCTATTTGGTTGTTGGCTATTGGCTTTTGGCTATTGGCTATTGGCTATTGGCTATTTGGTTATTGGTTATTGGTTATTGGTTATTGGCTATTGGCTGTTGTCTATTTGGTTATTGGCTATTGGCTATTGGCTATTTGGTTATTGGTTATTGGTTATTGGCTATTGGCTATTGGCTATTTGGCTATTGGCTATTGGCTATTGGCTATTTGGTTATTGGTTATTGGTTATTGGTTATTGGCTATTGGCTATTGGTTATTTGGCTATTGGCTATTGGCTATTGGCTATTGGCTATTGGTTATTGGCTATTGGTTATTTGGCTATTGGCTATTGGCTATTGGCTGTTGGCTATTGGCTATTGGCTATTGGTTATTGGCTATTGGCTATTGGTTATTGGCTTTTGGTTATTGGCTATTGGTTACTTGGTATTTGATAATTTGCTATTTGCTATTGGCTATGTGTAATTTGGCTATTATAAGCAATCTGGCTATTATTTGCATTATGATTGGTATTTGCAATTTGCTTACCAATTTCGAAATATGATGGACGTCTAGGTATTCAGTAATGCTATGTTTCTGACAAAGAGCCGCTGGTGTGATCTAAAATGTACCCAGCATTAGTCTAACTAGTCCTTAGATGTCGTATTAAATGCTTCGTTTTGTTTTGAAGAAAATTTCAGTCTCTTTTGCCTAAATTTTCACAAAGTTACACGAAGTAATACAAGTCGAGTGTAAAAACCGAATTAGTTGGTGTCCTCCCAAATATCGCCACTTCAACTAGAACTTTACACCGATGAACTTTTCTTGAAACCACTCAAGCTTTAGTTTAAGGTCCTCGAAAACCTTCTCTTGAGTTTTGTTCTGCTCTTTGTTTGTCGTTGAAGTTGTTTTAATGCAAACAGTTAAACTCCTCGTGTGTTTTTTACCTGTGTAACATTTCACACGTGGTAATATTGAGTAATACAGCACCTATTGCCTTACCTTCACAACGATCTAAGAGCGTTCACAATCCTCTTAGCATCTTATATGGGAATTCTTTTCATTTTTTGGTTTGAGCTTCTGGGCATTTCATTATAACATATTTGTAATGATTCCTTTACCATAACCTTCTGTTTAGGACTATCATGATATATTTCATCTAATAAACATCCTTATAAGCAAGATAATTTCCGTTACTCAAAAATCGAGAGTAAAAGATGTATAGCAGTGGACTCCTCCAAGAACCACCAGATACCCTTCATTTCATGGTTAAATTTGACTTTTCCATTTTAGGTTCACAGTGGTGAACGACCGTATAAATGTGTGTATTGTAATAAAGCTTTCACAGCGTCCAGTATTCTTAGGACTCATATAAGGCAGCATTCTGGCGAGAAACCATTCAAGGTAACAATCAATTTTCATTTTCACGCTGAGTGGTAGCAGGTGGTATTAACAGGTTGGCATAACGTGCCTCCCTAGTGACAGAAATTGGTCTGTCCAGTGCATATTTACTCGCCTCGGATAAATTCATTTAGGAACTCAGTTGAATTCCTTAGGTTATTCAATAGTTTCGTTCCGTTGTATGAAATTTGATAATCCATGATATTAGTAATGCCTACTTTCGCGCCATTTTTTACTTCCGGTTGTCGATGCGTGCGGTTGGTTAGGATAATATTCCAACACCTCTTAATGCATTATCAAAATCCAAAATGTTGTAGAAATTGTTTCTCTTTCTTCTTTCAGTGTAAACATTGTGGAAAAGCTTTTGCATCACATGCTGCTCACGATAGTCATGTGAGACGAACACATGCCAAGGACAGACCCTGCACGTGCAATATATGTGGTAAATCCTTCACTCAACCGTTCGAACTTAAATATCACATGGCATCACACATGCCACAGTAACCGGAAGTAGTTTTCCGGAAGTGACTAATTCGCATGCGCAGTATGGTTAATGCATTATGAAAAAAAGTGTGATATGTTATTCAAGCAAGTTGTTCGGTGAGGTGTACACGCGCGGTATTTTAAAAAGAGAGCCAGACCAAAGTTAGGGTAATTGGAAGATGACTTTTGAAATGAAATGATTGGAGTGTTACGTCCTACTCTTCTGTACCTAATTGGGCTAATGAAAACAGGGTTGAATTTGGAGGAATGATAGACATAAAACGGAAGTTACAATTGTGTATAACAACATTAAAGGACATTTACCACCCGTTTTCAATGTACAAAATATATATAATACAAGATATAGTTATAACTGCTAGGGGGAAAAATGCTTGCGTACAAAAGACATACTGAAATGACAGACGTATCCCCAAAACGAATTAAAAAAACAATTTTCATTTGTCATACTCATTGTAAATATTGTTGTATATAACGCCACGATTAATCTGAATCGAGAATTCGCGAGAATATGCGATTATTTACGATGTTTTGTGAGACAACGCGAGACCTGGATAAATATATTAAGATATGAAGAATTGTCTGTGATAGAAAACGATATTGAATTATTACCATGTTAATAAAATCTTATAAAATTTTTGAGAATTTGTTGTTTTTGATGTATTGGTTAAAATACTGAAAGGAATGGGGTACCTAGACGGGGAGTTGATTGAAAGTATTAACGTAAGTTGTTTATTATCTTGGAGCCAGAAAAACGAAATTCGGATCTCTATATCTCATCAGAACGGTGTCCTTATGAAAGTGAGTAATGGGTCTTGATATACATTTCCATATCCACACTCTAGCATTTTCTTATATAAGCTGATAAACCCTAATCGTAGACGAAACTGACATCGCTGTGTCAATCTGAAAAGAGTACGGGTGGCTGAAATACCATCCTGTAATTTGATAAAACTAAATTGTAGTGTACCTTAAGACCAAATTCATTTCACAATAAGAGAAACGGGTAGCTGAAAATGTGATTTATCATAGAGCAAAATAGATATTTTGATGACAATGTCACTTTAAGAAACCTAGACGAGTACCGAGCTCTATTGGTGTCGTATAACGTATTACAGGTGTCAAAAACAAACCCCTTGGGTCACGAGCAAGTCTGATGGGGCATTCATACTGCACGTACTGTCAACGTTGTCGTAGAGCGTTGCGGTTGGTAAGAATCAAGCTGTAAAAAAGGTGTTGGTGTACAATAAGAGACGTAGCTTGCTAAACCGTTGTATCTAACAAACCAACAATACATGATAAACACAGGGAAAGGTGAGTTATTGAAAGTAGAATACTGTAAAAGGTGGATTGTTGACAGTAGACTAGCTTGAGGTTATAAAGGGGATTGTATTAAAGAAGTTATTGACAAGTATCTAAGCTGGTGGTATTTAGAGGATTATCATCTCGTCATATCCCTATTATGATGTTGTGATATTAGCATAGAAAGTGAAATATTCATAATAGCTGGGTCGCAAATTAGTTTTAGTTAGTGAGAAAGCAGTAATCCCTAATTTCTATCAATTCGAAAGAGCGCATACGGAGGAGACTATCTGCTCCGCCACAATCTAATTGAATTGGATTACGATTTCGTTTCTTTTTTCTGATATTTTTCGTCTCTATTGTAATCTAACAAGTTTTCTACCGCAGCCCCGTTCTAATGGCGTTACTTTTAACCAATCACAGCGTGTCACGTAGGACCGCGTTCCTTGATTACAGTGACGTATTGTGGGATACCGTCTGCGACGATGCCGTCATGTATTTGATTAGCTGTATTAGCTAGCGTACTATCCAATAAAATCGCTGCATTTACAAACTTCCGTGATACAAGAATAGTCGCTATTGCAGTCAAGGTATTAGACACAGTTCCTAATAGCTTTTACTGTGATATATTATTGAACTATTGTTATATCATAACACAGTAGATGAAGCGGTAATTAGTGCTATCGGGTTCGATCCCGGACGCACAAGTCACGTACAAATTGTCTCTTATCTATACAGTTTCCTATTAAGACAGTAATACAGATTGCATCGTGTTTGTCCAGATTGATCTACTTTGATTTTCATCTGTGAAAGGGATGTGGTCGTCTAAATATTTACTTTACCAGCCGATAGAGCTCGGTTTCAGCTATCTGTATAGTCATCTTAATATTTACTTTACCGGCTGATAGAGCTCGGTGTCATAATTATGCCTGCAATAACGCTTGTATCGTGATAGAAACGTAATCTATAGTCACTTCCGCTAGTTTGAGCAGTTGGGCATTATCAGATTTTAGTCGAACTGGGTGTCTGATTTCCATTTTGTTGTTCATCTGACGAATATTTAGCTTAAGCTCTATCAGTAGGTAAAGTTACTGATTAAGACGACACTACCCTTTCAGTTCGACCAAGTGGCAAAATGAACATCTTAACGACTATATCCCTTTAATGGTCGCGCTCAGTTTCTTGAATAAACGGTTTCGATTGGTCGCTCCAATCTGTTGAATTCCCACCCGTTTCGTCTCTCTATCACAGATCGTTAAAAGGCAGTCATTAAATCGACAAGTTGGATGGCAGGGCACGAAATAACGCCTTTTACAATTGGATTGTAACTACGTTAACGAACGCAGCCAAACTTAATTCATTTGAGAAAATAAACCTCAGCTGGGAAAATTCCCGTCAAGATCGAACCCAAGTCTCTTTTCTGTTGTTATTAAAAGAAAATGGCTTAAATCCAACAGTTATTATGTTGATGAAATAGTCTATCTTAGATCAATTTTGATTGAATCATTATTTCGTTTTATGTTCATGTTTGTTTCTCATTCCACAATAAAAATAAAACGAAACGAAACAATGATAATTTTCAATTGTAGACATGGTCGCTTGAATTCAAGACATTGTTGGCAAATAGTTGTAAAATACTACTAAAAGTTCTCAGATTGTGATGCATTCTTAGATTAACTCTATATGTATTACATTCAGCAAATTTCCAAATTAAAAATTTAGAGGACATTTGAAATAGTTAAAGTGAATTGGACTTATTTCACTCAATTTCATCTCGTCGCGTCTTATCCTGATTGTTGCCTAATCTAATCTTTTAATCTGATGGATTAGATCAATAATCGGTCAATCGAGCAATTAGTCGAGTTAAGTCATATCTAATAAAGACTCCATATAGTGTCCATAGTGTGATTACTATATCTAATCCGATCTGTTAATCCGATTGTTGATCAGTCAACGACAAAAATCAATCAATCATCTAAACTACTGTTAATTGATTAATCGTTTAATTAATCAGATAATCATCTTTGATTCTAGAGACAGCCATGTATTACTCCGTGTCCAACTCGTCAAGTTAATTCTGTCATTTTTTAATATAAATATCTCAGAGGTTATTTTTTTAAGCATTACAACTTGAATCGTTCTATCTTATAGTTTCAAAAGACATTTATTCGCTACGGATTTGGAAAAGCTTTTTTTGACCTTTTATATAGTTTGGTTGCTGTGTTTCCTGTTATATTAACAATATATTGGAAACTTCCTCAAGAATTCGTCTTTAGAGTACACAACTCATTGAAGGTGATTTCTATAAGTAATTTGGAATACAGCCTTTGTACCTCCTAGAAGTTATAACTTGTACAAATTTGGTGACCATTTTGAAAAAAGAAAACAATCATGAGTTCCACAGCAGTCTTATCCCAATCCAATATGGCCGTCGATTATCACCGTCAACTACTTAAACGTCGTATCGAGCACCGCCTTGACAACATCCGCCAGAAAAGAAGATCCTTGATGGTCGAAGACGAACAGCTGAAGAACCAACGCCAGTTCCTGAGAAGAGTCCGGGAAGACATGAACCACAAGCTCTCAGACAGTACCCTCATTTACCACGACGCAATCCCAGAGCTTGACGAATTCCTCGAGAACAGTCCTGAAAAGATCCGAGTCACCAAACCCAAGAAATCAACGTCTATGTCGACTCTGGTGAAATTAAAGCGTAAACCAAGCATTAAAGTAAGCATCAAGCGACGCCTCTCCTTCAACATGTTCCGAAAACCCTCTTCCAAATCCCAAGAAGTTGCTGGATTCGAAACAGTGTATAAGAATGGATTGAAATCGACCATGTGCTAAATTAACATTTGTTATTGTTACCCTTTTTGTTATTATTTGTTATTGGATTGTGTTAAAGGTGCTATTTTGTAAATAAATATCGTATTTATTGAAAACCATTTTTTCTTATTTTCACTCTAGTACTTCACTCGGTCCATATAACTTTACAATAAGGTAGTCTGTATCAAGATTGGGATAATAGTATTCACCACATTTGCAATACATTATAGTCAGCTTAAAGTCCACAACACTGATGAATATATGCACTTTATAATGCTCCGTAATGCCAGAGAGGATTAATCTTTGCGATATCAACATCCACTGAAAACGAACGTTAACCGGTCATCTACCTAACTAGACCTACCCTACCAACACCCTAACCTACTTATAAAACAGAGTTACCGCCCATTCGCTATGCTCGTAGCACGCAGATATTAAAATTAATTTTAACCTGTGTAGGATTTTAGACTTAAAGATAGGATTGCGTGAGCTTGAGGACTAAACAATATAGAGTTGCCTCCCATTCTTTATAGCGCTACAATAGACAGTAATTATGTATTATATATTTCATTCTCTGAGGAATTCAGGAACTGCAAAAGAAGAATACATAAGAATAAAACCCAAACAATGGTTCTTGATATAGATATTATATAGAATTACAAAACAAAACATTACACAATACCTTATGATTGGCCAATTTCTGATATATTTCTGAAAGGCAATTAGTTGATAATTATTTCTTCACAGAGAAATATAAATTTTCCAATTAGTGCGGTATAATCGGTTCGTCGATAGACGAGGGAGGCATTTATTGGACTTAGGGCCAATCAAAAAACATAGACTGCGCCAGTATGGAGAACGAGGCTTTTTTTCACTTCATCGACTAAATTTTCAGAGGGGTATTGGGAGGAGGTGATATTTCTGCCTGCTGCTTGGATATGGGTATGTATGCTGGAGGTTAGGGTGTACAAAATGTTATCTCAGCCGAAATATGAGCACATAGGCCTACGCCTAAGGCAATACACAAATCCAAGGCTTTCTTTATGGAGAACGATTTTCCTGACCCAAATAGTTCGAGTTACTTGACATGGGCACAGAACTAAGTTGAAATGTTTCTTCTTTCTTTGATTGACTTCGGAATACACTTTCCAAACACTGTTTTATAACCCTGTTTCACTCGAAGGTTGAGAACACCATATATAAAAGGATTATAGCAACTATTCGCGTAGCCTAGCAACAACGTGAACATGTCAAAATGGCGGGACAGATACTCCTTGCAAAAGACAGACATAAACATAGCAATACAAAACGGAAACCACGAAATAACAAAGGCAAATATAACGATCAGAAAAAGCGCGGTAATTCTAATTTCTTCTTGACGACGCTTCTCCTTCCGGTTTAGCACTTTCAAGGGAGGCAACCTGGTTTTGGGAACAGTTAAATAAGCACTATTTCTTGGACTCGGATCGCTTTGATGGCTAATCACTGATAGATTTGAAGTCCTATCAGGCACCTGATCAATGCTAAAAACGTCACTTTCCGGCCGGTTGATTACCATGTCAGTTTTTGAGTTTTCATCATTCACAATCTCGGCCTGTTCTCTATTGCCCGAACTGGAGATTTCCACTGGCACGAAATTGAACACTTTTTCTAGAGCTTGCTCGCAGCTTTCGTAATATTAAAACATAGCACACAGTCATAACAGTGCACGGTCCACCAAAGCACGTGCCCACCATAAAGAACGTGTAAGAAACAGACGTGGCCCAATCGCAAAAACAGAATGACTGATTGGGTAGATATGCGTATACTCCCCAACCAAACAATGGCGGCGTTGCTAAGGCTGATGATAAAATCCACACACCTGTAAAAGACATGATTAAGAATAATGTATATGTATCTATATTTCAAGGATAACTCTTGGGGACCTGTCTTCCAGCTGGTGACCTGTCTTCCAGCTGGGGACCTGTCTTCCAGCTGGTCCTTGACCAAACCTATAGAAAAGTAGGTTCACGAGGATCCTGTCTACCAGCTGGTTCTTGACAAATCCTCTTTTTTGGGATTATCTTTAAGCAAATGTGCAATTCTACAATGTCTTGGTCGAAGAGTTATATAGGTTTTTTCTAGATTTTCAAAATCCCCTTCCCCATCACACACCCATGCACTTTCATCAACCCCCCAGCCACCTACACACTTTCTTTCAATTGATCAAGTATATATCTAATTTCTATCCATTGAAAGTGGATTTTTGATACTACTATTGTCGTATACAATAACCACATTGTCTACATTTTATAATTAATAGCCATTCGACATGATAGTTTTATTAAGATCGATAGAGATTGATTTAAAAACCTGTCCTGAATTTAATACCTTATAGCTATAAGTTAAAAATTATTTCTCAAAGTTGACCTATATACATGATGAAATGAGGGGGAGGGGGACGCCTGACCGAGAAAATGATATTTTTGAAAATAATTGTACTAATGAAATGAAATGCACTACTGTTCTGTACCTTATTGGACTAATGGAATGAAACAGAGTTTTATGTCCTACTGTTCTGTATCTTATTGGACTAATGAAATGAAATGGAGTTTTATGTACTACTGTTCTGTATCTTATTGGACTAATGAAATGAATTAGAGTTTTATATATCCTACTGTTCTGTATCTTATTAGACTAATGAAATGAAATAGAGTTTTATATCCTACTGTTCTGTATCTTATTGGACTAATGAAATGAAATGGAGATTTATGTCCTACTGTTCTGTGTCTTATTGGACTAATGAAATGAAATAGAGTTTTATATCCTACTGTTCTGTATCTTATTGGACTAATGAAATGAAATAGAGTTTTATATCCTACTGTTCTGTATCTTATTGGACTAATGAAATGAAACAGAGTTTTGTATCCTACTGTTCTGTATCTTATTGGACTAATGAAATGAAATAGAGTTTTATATCCTACTGTTCTATATCTTATTGGACTAATGAAATGAAATGGAGATTTATGTACTACTGTTCCGTATCTTATTTTACTAATGAAATGGCGAGATTGAAGCCTCGTTGGATCAAGGGTTACATGTCGCAGATTCGGACCCCCTGTGATACATCTATGAGATGACCTACCTGCTATCATAAGAAATATATTTCGTTTGGTATAAACAACACTGTACTTATAGGGCTTACAAATCTTGATATACCGATTCATGCTGATAACGCCCAGTGACGTCACACTCCCAATAAACGTCACCATATTCACAAAACCTAAAACTTGGCAAATGACGTCATCGAATATCCATTCGCCGTAGACTATAGTTAAACACGTAATGGGCATGCCCATAGATACCAAAATATCCGCGAAGGACAAGCACAGAGTTAAATAATTCGATTCTTTGTGCAAATCTTTAGTTTTTATAATCACTATCCATAACGAGATATTTCCAAAGAACGACAAGATGCAAATAATCGAGAGTATTCCACCTTCGATTATCCGGACGGTCAAAGGCAGAATTTCCGCAGTTTCTGTCACATTTGTAGAATTTATCATTGTGCTTCACATATTTATAAGTCCATAGTTAATTTTATTTTACCTCCAGCTCGGGTTTGACTGCACACAATGCATCTCAGGCTCTAAATATAAAAAAAAAGGCAACACGAGTTCATCTTGTGCGGTCGATGCTTGACATAGGGCCTACCCACGGCGCGACAGTACACAATTTTTTAGGTATAAAACGGACCAAGAGTTCATTTAGATACGATCGAAAAGACACTGAACGTTTCGAATATAAAACGCATCAAGATGGATACATCCTATGCTGCTGACACGATATGTTTCGGATAGTAATCCCAGCAACAGGACAAGTAATTGTATACGCTTGTTATTTTTCCAATCATCGATCGTATGCTCAATAAACAACACTATAGATTATATAAAGCCCTGTGTTTGTGTCCGTCTTCATAGCAAATCCAAAATCCAACAATGTGGTCTATACAAATAAAAGCGTTTATATCCTCCAAATTCAAAATCCAAATAACGAATAAAGATAACCCCACGGTAGAAAATTTCCAAGCTATAGTGAAGTATGTAAAGCCCGTTTATATAATCCAAATTCAAAATCCATATAATGAAAACTTTGTATAGATTACCACGTAGCAGAAATATTCAACCGGCATCGAAACGCGTAAAGTATCTTATCTGGATGACGTTTAACATCATCACGTCTTTAGCAGTTTCACTTACTGGATAATTCCGCTTTTATCTACGGACAATTGGTCTCACAAGATCGATACTAATTCGACGATTATTTTCCAGATTCACATTGATGCGAAGACGAACAACCAGATCGAATGAAAACATGATGAATCGATAGAAAATGCTGTTTAATTGACCGTAACGGGAATTATTTTGAAGCGAGTTTGTAATTAATTGCTTGGGGAAATTGGACCTAGTCATAACCTATTTTTACTAATGTGATCTATGTAATTATTATTTATTTGATTGACAGCTTACAAGCTAGAGACACCATCGTGTATATCTTAATATCATTCGGCAATCCTCGGCAATCTCCGTAAAGCTGTGATATGTTGCAAAATTTCTAATACAATGCAAATTTCAGATATTTTAAAAAGTTACCCATGTTTAGTCAATTCATTTCATTCATTCCAATAAAAATAGGCCTAGGATACGAACGAGGTATCGTCTGCCTAAGTTTACCAACGTGACGTCATATTCTCCCGCCACTATTACCACAGACGACAAGTAGGCCTACACGATGTCGTCATATATCCAAGACATAATATGTTTATTTGCTAGATGTACAAGAGATCCACGGACACTAGATAAGAAAGGGAAAATATAAGTACGTATTTAATACTCGTTTCTATTAGTTACTTCTATCTCTTATGTTTAATTATAAACCTGAACATAGTCCGAAATATTCCTATACTTTCTAGCAGGACGATCTCTTGCCTATGCAAACTCTGCAATGTTGTCGGTAGAGTTGGATTGTCGTCTATGGTCGATTAAGTTCTCGTCAAGGTAAGAAATATTCTGATCCAAAGGCCAAGACCGGATGTTAGTTTTACCCTCTGTGATCTGGGCCAGTGCTTTCATTGAGATTCGTCTCAATATACCCTTATACCAAAATGTAAAATGAAATAAAATGAATGGAGTAGGCCTATCACGCTCTAATTTTCGTCAAAGTCAGAATATTTCGGATTATAAGGTATCTTATGAAACAGACTGATACTTTATAAATCCTCGGTTTCTCGAGAAGAACCATTCTTAATTCTTTATAATATATACTCTTCGGCTCTTAGTTCCATACATAGACTTACAATACTTAAAAGTAAAGGAAATCTCTTCTTAAGTCAAGGCTAAGCACCCATATATTACTCCAGGCATTTGCTGTCAAATATTCCATTTAATTAATTTGGCCAATAATATACTGAACAGTAGGATATAAAACTCCATTTTATTTCATTTTTAAACAATCATGTAGACTACAAAAGAAAAATTTTTTTTTATAAATAACAAAATATTTTCTAAATTGCGGATGCTGCAGCATTAACACATTTTCACAGATCGATGGTTGACTGCTGTTTTATCGACCAAACTAATTGATATATTGATATATTACTTGTAGAGTCAGTGTTTTACATACAAGCTTATTATTGCCCCGTTGATGTAACTATCTACAAGTTATTTAATGCAGGGGGATGACATGGGAAAATCGTTTAGTCGTTCGGATGGGACAATAAACCGAGACCCCGTGTGCTACAGATTGTGCACGTTAAAGATCCTTCGACAGTAGAAATAGAAAAAGAATAGGCTAATGCGGCTGTCCCGGCAAAATGTAACCCATAGCACTTCCGGTTCCGTTTTTTACGTCTAGATTATGCATCTGAAAGGGATATTGTCGTCTAAATATTTGCCACTTTTTTCTCCAGGAAGTACACCTACATGTACTCGATATTTGTATCATCTTTGAAAAAAAAAAACACTTCTAATCAATACCGGCCACTGAAACAATAACAAGGCTCTTTCTATTAATGCGATCACAAGATAAGATACATCAATATTCGATCTACAATCAAAATATTATTGTAATAGAATTATTGAAGTGTGTAATTATGTTCGGGAGTAATGAAGCGTAAATATCGCGTTTTACAGGTGTATATCTTTGGAAAGATTAGGCAGAATCGGCAGATATTTCCCTCATTGCCTACAGCGGGGGCGTGACTGGAGCATTTCTAGATTTTAAAAATGCTAAAATTTCGACGGTGAACTGTGAACAATATTACTGATTAGCTTACCTAAAAAATTACAGTTCATTTTGATTCGTCAAATGGATGGTGAAACTTAAGGTTTCTTTAAGGGGCATAATCCTAATCATACTACCACCCCAACCGCTAAAAAACAAATCTCATTTTTTTTTTCAAATCTGTGATTCCTTAATATTGACGTCACAAAAAAACAACAATTCTGCCGGATTCGTAGTATAAAATCTACAATCCTTAAAATAAACAATACTTAGTAAATTTTATTAGCGGTTGGGTGGTAGGTGTAGGGGTTGGGATTTAAAACCCACCGATAAAGCTGCAGTTCATATGGTTAATCTCGGCTTCAAATGATTTTCCATCACAATGGATGATCACGCCCAATAAATCATTATCGATTATGCTATCTTAATGATAACTGAATAGAAATTCCGTCTTAGAGAAGAAAAGAGCATAAGAATAATGAATGACCCACAACAATGGGACTTAATTATCCGCTTTCTTCAACATCAATTGACTAATGTAGATTATTCTATTAAAAGAGCGTATTGTTAGATATCTTGAGACATCAAGGTCTTTTGGGTCAACCTGCCTCGCCCTTGGGAGTCGGGACTTGGTCCTATGCATCTTTGGTCACCCTCCATACAGAAGGGGTCCCCCGACCCTCTCTACTTTCAAATTTTTTTATCATTTTACGTAGTGAAAGAATGGCCTATGCGCCCCAAAGGAAAATTTGTGGCCTCTGCTCGGCCCCCTCTCCCAATGTTTCCACTGACCCCCCAATCAATACACAAACGATCACAAATTTCTTTAATTTAACTCTTAATCTTAATTATAAATGTCAATTCCACAATTTCAATGACTTCTCGTCTAGAACTTATTCCCGATTAATTTCTGCCCTCAAAGAAGTGACTCTGCTGGGGTCCTCCAGGAACAATAAATAGGAAATTAATTTGGAACATTAGAGGAATATTAGAACCAGAGAGTTATTTCCCTTTGATCAATTATAAACTATAATGTAAATTATATTTGTCAGTATACTTTGTTTAATTGATATCGTGAAATTTTAATGAATATAAAAATCTTTTTGATTTGTTTCATGTAGTTCGTAGAGAATGAATGATTGAACAAACGAATGAATGGACGAATGAATGGAATTGTACGCCATCTTTGTATTTGAACCAATGAATAAACGAATGAAAGAATGAATATACGAATGTATGTATGCATATGTAACCTATGTATATAGCAATAATGAATGAATGAATGAATGAATGAATGAATGAATGAAATAATGAATGAATAAACAAACCAATATAAATGAATAAGCAAATGAAGAAGCAAATGAATATACGAATGCTAAACAAATTTTTGCTCCGAACTGTGATTATGAAAAAGAGCAACACCATGCACTGTGCAAGAAGGGGAATGCAAATGAAATGAAATAAAAGTTTCGAGGTGAAAGTAGAGAATTTTAAATTCGTTTTCATTCATTTAGACAAATGAAGACGAGCAACCCGATGCAGTGCGAAATATGTAGTGCAAACTTGGCCTTTTTGTCAGCCTCAATACAGTCATTTAATGAATACTTTAAGATCAGTAAGTAGAGATCACTAATAAATCATTGGTGTAGGGGAGATAACTAGCTTTTAAATTTATAAGACTACGTATATTGAATTTCAATCTCGAGAAATGTCTTCACTCAGTCCATATTATAAATGTTTATGCCGTTTTGAATTGATCAAGAATTTATTTCATAGTTTTGATGTTTCGCTTTTCCCTTTCTGTTCAACGCTATACCCAATTAAGCCTATAGCATGGTCTTACAATACAAATACAGGTTTCAATGAAATTATATACAATTAGGTGGAATTTTAAGTTTTATGTGGGTTTTATTCTGCACCTATTAGCCTGTTAGGGTTAATGCTGATGGAAAACGCCATACGGTGTTCAATGAGGGAAATTTTGACAGGATAGTGCGGCCGGAGTATCTCTTTTTCCAACTGTTAAGAAATCCTTAACGTGCACAACAAGTAAAATATAAAGGCTATAGCCCCAGACTACTCTTATATACAAGGAGCATTTCCATAGATCTTGTCTTGTGAAATAAAATGGAGCCGGGTTGTGTTTTAAAGTTCGGTGTAAAAATCGACAATCCCGTTTCATGCCAAATTCAGCCTTGAAATTCGAGCATTTACAATAGATTTTACAACATTTGGTGCAGTCAGCACATTTGTATCGTTACCAAGCGTTCACATAACCTCACTAATGGAAAGTACAAGAACATGATGAGAATAGCATCAACTTGCAATTTTTCGTTTTCTGTTTAATTGCCAAGTCTAAATTTAGACGCATGATAGTCGCGCATGCGTAATCGTTCTTACAACTCTACCATTTCAATTGTAAGGTTTCAGGAACGCTAAGGCAGGTATATTTATCATTTTTCTCAATATTAAAAGTTGCCTTTTCTTAATGTCGATGCACTTTTGTTGAAGGCTTATTTGGACATCTTTTGTGATTAAATTTTGTTGAAAATTTGGATTGTTCATTCGAAAAATGCTTGCCGGTATCGACTGTATATCAGACGATAGAAAAAAGCATCAGTGCGTTGAAGATTTATCTTGAGACATGTCAAAAAGGCTTGTCATGTAAAAAAGAAATATTATTTTCGTGATATCTGCGTAGTTGCCAGCGAAAATCGCAACGTATTCGCAGTGTTTCGTGATGATCGGGGATGACCTTGAAAGTGGATACACCTCAACTACACGTCTTATTACATGGCCAAGGTCACATAGCAAGGTGAAGGACGTTTTAGTGTCTGACAAGGGTCATAGTCAATACCAATTTATTTTACATTCTTCACAATTAGTAGGCTGTAGTAGAGAGCTGTTGGGCTCAGTGTTATTAGTGTTAAATAGCTATTCATATAGTTTAGACAAGCAGTTTTAAACTCGTAGGTAAGATACTGATAGGGATGTCAGAGCTTTATTTTTAAGGCCATATAGCCCTAGTGTTGGAATGCATATGAATCAATCTAATGATTTCGTCATCAATGCAGACTTTTAATTTTTTGATGTCATAGAAATTGGTTGAGGGTGTGGCTTACCTTGCTTGAACATCCTAATTGCTACAAGGTTTCAGCTTTCTTTTTAAAGATATTATTTTGAATTTCAGGATTAAAAGAAATTCCCAAAGATGGCAATCAAAATCGGTATCAATGGGTAAGTTACTCTAAATTTCTTTGTGTCCAAGCTTGAGTGACTTTTTTTTCAAAATCAAATCAAATCCTGGGTATCACTTTGGAGAGTCTAAATGTGTTTCAAAACCTCTTTTAGAGAGTGATGTCTATTTAGCATTTTTGGTTTGTTAATTTGGCATTCTCTCGATTTTGTATGTTAATTATGCACCTTCCTCAATTTTCTAGAGCTGTCAATTTTAATTAAAGTATATTAAAGTGCCCTGCTAGCTTGCTGGACACTGCCATGAAATATCTGATTCTTATTGTAGATTTGGCCGTATTGGTCGATTGGTAATGAGAGCAGCTATTGAGAAGGGTTTAGAAATTGTCGCTGTTAATGATCCCTTCATTGATCTTGACTACATGGTAGGTTATCTTACATCTCGGTCATCTATGGTTCTAGAAACAAAAACTCATGTGACTGTACATCTCAAAATGCAATGGAAACTCAGAGTTGTACAAAAGTGATGTAGGCCTCATTATTCAAAGGACTGGATACACTTTACTTCTTGCAGTCAAAACAATCCAGTCCTAAAAGAGGAAATAACTAGCCACATAAAGAAGTATGAAGAGGGCGTGAGTGTAGCAGACTGACCATAGCTCTATTTAAGATCTTTGTCCAACTCTTTATTCAAACTAAGGGAGATAACTCTATTTAGGGATTAACCTAAGAAAGATAACTGTGTATTTCAGGTATATATGTTTAAATATGACTCCACACACGGTCGATTTAAAGGTGAAGTCAAAGCAGAAGGCGGCAAATTGATCATCAATGGTAAACCCACAATCGTTCATATGCTGTAAGTATAAGTATTCTACTTTTAATAGAACCTCACCCTTGTTTCCTAAATCAAGGCAGACATGGTTTGGTAGATTGCTATTTGAGCAGGGAACAAAGGGGCTGATGACATAGAATAAGTTGTTTAAACAGAGGCTCTGTTTACTATATCGGTGCAGATCTGTGAACAATTAAAAATCCTATTATTAATGTTTCCCTCATTGAACACTGCATGGTATTAGCTGTCTTCATTTACATTATTAGACGGCATATTCTCGAAACGATCTTACTGCTAGGATGTCTTAGGTCCATATCTTCTAACATTGATTCTAGGACATCCTAGCGTTAATATAACTTGATTAAAGTGGACTCTTGGTAATCTTTTTACATAAATAAATAGTAAGGCACATTTTCTTTGTTGTTTTAGCCGAGACCCTACAGAAATCCCCTGGGGAGCAGCTGGAGCTGAATATGTAGTAGAATCTACTGGTGTTTTCACTACCTTAGAAAAAGCTGGGGTAAGTATCTTTAAGATTCAAGGTCACAATTTTTCAACTTCATTTTGCATTATGAACAGTTTTTGTCAGCTAAAAGAAGTCTTCAGAAAACATTTTGTCTGTGGTTTATTTTCGTGACCCCATTTGTGAACCATCCAAACACTAGCTGTTGCTCCAGGACCACATGATTATGTGATACGTAAGATCAATGCCAAGAGGTTTGCCAAAGACCAGCTGGTTGAAAGGATCCTTAGTGATCCTGAGTTATTATCCTTGTAAATTTTTTTTTTTCAGGCTCATTTCAAGGGAGGAGCCAAGAAAGTTGTGATCTCAGCCCCATCAAGTGATGCCCCTATGTTTGTAATGGGCGTCAACGAAGACAAATACGAGAAGAGCATGAACGTTGTCAGCAATGCCTCATGTACCACCAACTGTCTTGCTCCATTGGTGAAAGTTGTCAACGATAATTTCGGTGTTGAGGAGGGTTTAATGACCACTTGTCATGCCTTCACAGCTACACAAAAGATTGTTGATGGCCCAAGCATGAAGGTGAGGAATTTTTGGAATTTTCTGTATCAAATGGACATGAGACTGGCCTGTTTTGTTTTACCAAGAGTCAGTGAAGACTGACTTATTGTCATGAGGTCCAGTGAGCAACCCGTTCCAGGTTCTCACTTCAGCCTATATAAAATTTGTGCACAATAAGCCAAAATGTTTGCGAACTTTCTGTTGAGGACACAGGCTGTATTTGCTTGTGTACAATCCTATTAATTCGCTGCATTTACAAACATCTGAGCCAGAAGAAAGATGGCTATTACAGTCTAGGTATAAACTGATAAACTTACTTATTGAGTAACTTCTGAATAATCTAATTTTGATGTTGGTTTGTTACAGGACTGGAGAGGTGGTAGAGGAGCAGCCCAAAATATCATTCCCTCTTCAACTGGTGCTGCCAAGGCTGTGGGCAAGGTCATCCCTGAATTAAATGGGTAGGTCTTTTGGTTTGCTAATTAGTCCTTAGTTTTTATTGCAAATTGTACATGTAAATTGGTTAGAATCTTTGCTAAATATACCACAGTAGTTTGTGGCATGTATACAGATACAGATATTTAAATCTTAGATTTTTCGAAACAACTACAGTTTTTCTTTAGCTCAATAAGGCAAAGATGCTTCACAGTAGGATGTGAAATGTGTAAGTAGTTTGAAGCCATTTTCATCAGCTCATTTATCTACTGAGAAGTAGTAGCACTTTGTTTCAAGATGGCCATCCAGTAGATAGATATGGTTTTTGAAATTTTCTTATGGAAATGGATCTGTAATGTAGTATATATATTTTTTTACAGTAAATTAACAGGAATGGCTTTCCGAGTTCCAGTGGCTGATGTTTCTGTTGTTGATTTGACTGTTCGACTTAAAAAACCAGTTAGTATATTTTCAACTCTGATGGTTGTTTAAATCATCCTAGACTAACTTAATTCTGAAAAATTCGCTCATAGAACAGTTGGTTAGAGCGTTGCTTCTTTACATGTCATATGCTTGGTTACATCGAGCATATGGTGGTGGTGGGCGTGAGATAGTCTGATGACCTTGAGTCTTGATGACCTCCACGCAGCTGTAAATAGGTATGGATAATCCTTGTAAGATCAATGCCAAGAGATTTGGCAAAGGACCAGCTGGTAGAAAGGATCCCTGTGAACCTAAGTTGTTATTCTTGTAAAATATAGTTATTTCGTCAAATTCTGCACTTGATGAAAATTCTCATTCATTTCATTAGCCCTATGTACAGAACAGTAGAACTTAAATTCCATTGTATGTATATTTCAGGCCAGCTATGATGCTATCAAAGAAGCTATAAAGAAGGCCAGTGAAGGTCCTATGGCTGGTGTTCTGGGATACACCGAAGATGCTGTTGTCTCCGCAGACTTTATAAGTGATACCAGAAGCAGTATTTTTGATGCCAAAGCTGGTATTGCCCTCAATGATAACTTTGTCAAACTCGTTTCATGGTAAGTTTACATTTTGGAAACGGAAAATCCAATGAAAAAATTATAAACAGGGCTCAATTTTCATGCAGATGTTAGATGCAATTTTGAAATTTTCATTTTTTGCGCTCTTTCGATAGGTTTATTGAAATTGTGTATTTTACTTTTTCAGGTATGATAATGAATATGGTTACAGTAACAGAGTTATCGAACTTATTCTACACATGTCCAAACAGTAATCTGATTACCAACCTCTCGTTAATATTTATATCTTGTTTACTTAGTGCTGATTTTAAACGTGTCAAATTTGGGACAGTCTTTGGTTCCCAGCTTGTCAGGTGCCCCTTTTGGTCTTATTACCTTAAGGTACACTCGCACCATAGTGTTCACCAGTTTCGCATGATTGTGCATAATGAAAGTTATTTTTCTTCACATCTAAACGTAACTGGTAATCGCTATGGTGTGAGGGCCCCTTAAGTGGTTACCTGCATCACAGGTTGGGAACCAAGTCTTTTAGTGTTCAGTGAAACTTACAAAGATTACAAACAGCTTTATGAACAAAAATTGACCAAAATCTACTACTCTTGCTCCTATTCTTGATATATTTTGGCATATAGCTCTCACCATAATGAACTTCTACGCAAAAGAGAAATGTAGGTCAATGACATTAGCATACTTGGGACGATTTACTTTTTAGGCCTATGGTATACCTTTTATAGTCAAAGCAACTTCTGCACGTTCATGGACGATTCCAAACATAAACAGAGCAGTCCACTTTACTTTTGGGTAAAGTATATAGTAATTGAAATTAAGACTTAAATTATGCTCATTCTACTTAAACTACCTTAAATTAAAGTGGACTATTCCCATGTATGTTTTGGACTGTTCTTGGACGTGCAGAAGTATCCCTGACCTAATTTTAAGGTCAAAGTTCAAGTTGTGTTTTTTTTGTGAACTAATAAATTCACCCATAGGAGTGTTTCTTTTTTTGTTGTCTGTCGCTTGAGGCCCTGTTCATACTATTCATCTATTTGCTCCAGTGGTGAATGATAGACCCATTAGGGTAGAAATACTGAATAAGTACCCCATTAAAGGTGAAAATAACCCCCAGTGTTTCAAAAATACCCAATGTTCAAACCCATTCATGGTGCAACTGTCCCCCATTGTGAAGACTACCGAATAGCCACATTGAATAGACATGGGCGCTATGTGAACAGGGCTTTATACCGAAATATCCGTTCAGTAAAAATGTAAACGTTCTGGTAAGAATTTGTGTCGAGTATTTAAATTGTTTACAACAGTTGAGAAGTCACTATAATAAACTTGATATTATATCTTCCCGTGTTCTTATTACACTAAACGTTGATAAAAAAAAAACTTAGAGGGGGAGGGGGTGTTGATACACAGAAAATAGAATTTAATATAGGCATAGAGGTACGGATCAAGATACGATGCGCTTCTGCAGTGCCCACAATCTCGCATCGAATACCTATATACAACCCAACAGGTTACAGTGACCCCCTTTCATAGGGCGGATATACGAGGTGCTCATAGAAAATCACAACTTTATCTTTACAAAAGAATTATCAACAAGAACAAAGAGAAAAAAATTACAATAAATACATAAAGAACACTTTAAAGTGGCAGTGAGTGCTGATGGAAATGAGTTTCATTTAACAAGGATTACTCCCTCTCCAATATTCACAGAGGGTGAGCCGTTGATATTAGTCTGAAACATCTGTCTCTATTCCAGTATCTGATAGATATTTTGACAGTTATCGACTGGAGACGTCGACAACTGTCAAAATATCTATCAGAGGCTGAAATAGAGACAGTAGCCATGCACTTGCAGGAGACCTTGGTCGGTATGGAAGTATGATTTTACCACCATCAAGCGCAAAAGGCCTACTTATCGAGCAAGCGTTTTACCGTGAAAGTTACCCTTGCAACATATTCAGATATACGGAAACGGTCGAGGATTGCTGAAGGTTCATCGAGATCTCCATTTCTTGACAATGTTAATGACCACGCCCAGAATGATGATAATCAAAAAATATCTTAAATAATGTGCGGGCTGCTTTTCAAAATATTCTTCTTCTTCATCGTTGTGAAAAGTGATGCGTGGCGGAATGTTCTTATTTCGGTCCGTTGTTAACTGGAAGGCACGGTTAGCGATAATACTGAGAGCTGATTGGTCAAAACTGTGACATCCGGTTGTGCGCGGATGTCGTATATGAAAGCAATAGTTCGATCTTGCACCTTCGGGAGCGATACAGTTTTCATTCAAGGCACAGATAACCCACGGCTTGACTAGATGATGCCACGTCGATTCGCTTTTATAAAATACCATAATTTCAGTCGAAATCATGTGTGAGTCTTTGAATATACATCGCTGTTCTTCAAAATATCGGAACATTGGAGGAAAAGTGTAGCCGATGACACTTCGCTCTGGTTCGTCCCATAGATAGAACTGTCTGTTACCAGGTCGTCTTAATATTGAGAACATAGGAGGTTGTTTAAATCTGGTTGTTGGTTCTATAAGTATCACAGATCCCCTCTCTCTCAGCACCTCTTGAACTATGATGGGTCGCCATGCCTGGTTTTCTGTTCTCTTAAAGTACTCTGGATAGACTCCGAATCTAAACTTTCTGACGATGCATTGACACTGATCACGTACCTGAAAAATAGAGAAGGCATTTAAGGGAGGCAGTAGTGTAAATTGTGCGCTTTACCCGCTGATAGAGACCCATTTTAGCTGTACGTATGACTTTTCAGTAGTAAACGATTTGCCTTACAATGAACGAGCCCAATTTTATAGCTATCCGCATAACGATTCAAATGAAATACTGACATTAAGTTTGTCGACAATTATATGAAGGGCATGTGGCACCAGTCAACATGTAAACAGATTTATCTAGACCATTATAAATATCTTTCCAAGCAGAAAGTAGACTGAAACCTAATACTTAGTCCATGAGACTGGTAAGGGCCATGCCACCATTTTGTTTATTTCAGGGGTCTCTTTTGCGTGGTCTGTCCTTAATAACGGTTTCATTCCAAAACGAATATACATACCAAAATATACTCTTTGTCCGTAAGGCCAATATCATAGATTATAAACGTTAGATCTTGCACTTTCGACAAATCTTGATCGATATGTCGAATAAGACCCTGGACTTGATAAAACTGGGCAGAAGTGACGGCAGTGACTAGAAACGGTAATGGCTGCTCTATGGACGTAACTGGTTGAAGATTGTTTTCTTTTAAACCGTACGACAACAAATAAGGCTTGGCTTTACCCACAGGATAGCTTTTCACGATGTTAAAGTTATTCGAGTCTTCGTTTTTGAATTGAGAACACTGTTTTGATAGGTCGGTTTCGTCCGAAATTTGCATAAATAAAGTGACGTAGATATAACAGAAATAGCCAGCGGTTACAAGTACTATCCAAAATAATAATGATGAAGCTAAAACTCTAAGAGGAAATTCTGTCATGGATTTATTCAACATTGTAGTCTTGTCGTAAAATGCATATGTTTTACTGTTGTCGGTTTTCATCTGCAAGATAAAAAAGAAATTTGGTAGGAGTAACACATGCACATATACCAAAAGAACAATATAAACAATGTGGACTCTCTGAGACGATGTCGAGTTGAAAACCAAACTTACAATACATACATTAGTAATGTAGAAGTACACTGCGAAAGGAATGTCGAGTTCACAATCCCAAATACCACAAAAACAATATTAAAAATGTGAACTCACTGACAGGGATGTTAAGTCCGAATTGCATACAAAGAATATTAACTATGTAAACTCTCGGAAAGGAATATTCGGTTAACTAGTATCCCCCCCCCCCCCTTTTTTTAGAATAGAAAATAACCAAACATTAGCTATGTGGACAGTCAGAAAGGGGTATGGTCGTAAAGTGTTGTGCAGAAAATAGTAGCCTACAGCAATGGACCATTATATCACATTAGGCCACAGAAAACGAAAGTGATAGCGTTTATGGATGTAATTTATTGAACTTACCTTGAATGGCGTGTAATAAAACGTTGTTATATTCCTATTATAGTACCAATAGAGTGAATGACGCGATCTTCATACTGAACGGTTGAATAGACGATATATATTGACTCATCCGCCATATTTATTTATGTTGATTCGTTGCTAAGGCGCTGATTACACTAACCTGTAAGGAGATTGATTAACTGTATATATCTTATATCGTGGCGAGTGGCAGTCGGGCTTGAAGGACAAGTATGTGTTAGCCTCTATTATCCAGTCCTTCTATGTCTACGTACAAGTCATTCGGCTCAACCAATGTTCGTTAGTTCCTTACTTGAATACTAATAACGAGCAGCATTCTAGTCCCGAAGTTAATACGAGTGCCTCCAGCTGCGACAACTTCATTAGCCCACATGGTGCAGAAAAGTAGGACGGAAAAAGTCCAGCTGCGACAAAAGATATCCTCGTCGTGGACAGGAGACAAAATAACAAGCAATACATAATTATAATATCTCCCTTCGTACAAGAATATATAAATTTTCAAGTAACAACAAATTTCATTCATTCATTCATTCATTCATTCATTCATTCATTCATTCATTCATTCATTCATTCATTCATTCATTCATTCATTCATTCATTCATTCATTCATTCATTCATTCATTCATTCATTTTCATTCATTCATTCAATCATTCATTCATTCATTCGCATGGCTATGGTTAGTTTGAAAAGTAGGCTTTAGCCACTATTCTGGTATAATTTCCCTCATTACACACTGAATGGTGTTGACCGTTTTCATTAGCCAACCAGGTGCAGAAATAAAGGTCATAAAACTTAATTTCATTTTGTTACATTACATTCATGAAGTTAACACATCAAACAGAATCCAGATAAAAGAGGACACTTTCGGACTATTCTATAATTCTGCTGGACGTTTTCCAAATATGGAGCGCAGCCGAACTTTTAACACGTGACATAGGGGTCAATTATTTAGTCCTGGAGGACATTGCGAAAAAAACATCATTTTATAAGAATTTTATCTCTTCGATGCCACACAAATGTTCCAGAGAGCATGGATTTGATATTTGAAGCTCGGCGATCACGAATTTGTCAGAAATTTGTTGTTAAGATTCAGATTTATCAGCTTGAAAATATAACTTGTCCCTTCCACAAGCTTTCCAAACCGAAGCGAAAGGTGGCATGCGGTCTGAACTTAAAAGGAAAATTTGGAAATGGATGAAATGAGACGCGCACCTGTTGTGATCTGTGAAATGTCAATGAGATGGAGGCGAAAGAAGCCCTATAAAGGTAAAAAATTATTTTCTTTTACCCTAGATACACATGCAAATTCATTTGCGATGCTCTTTGTTTTGCAAAATTTTAGCGAAAATTCCTTATCCCAAATATCTTCAAATTTAAAACAAAATCTGGCTAGACATGATTATCTTAAAATGGTAGGACGTTTTTCTCTTGACCAAGCTCAGTGTGTTTCGCATCCGTACACAATATTGTCCTGATGTAAGGAGCCATTAGACGCAGAATTTCTGAGCGTCAAATATCCCCCCCACCTCTCACAAAAAAGAGGGTTGTGTTTTAACCCACAACCCCCCTCCCTCCTCTTTCAAAGAATTTGAACTGCAGAGAAATGCTCTTTGATGTTCTTTTTTTTCAAATGAACAATGGACTCAGTGATTAAAAATTCCATTCTAGACATGCACCTTTGGAGTAATGAGAACTAATTAAGCCATGCATTGTACAATGAGGGAAATGTCCAACGTACACTGTTTCCGATTTCCAACTAAAGACAGAATGACTGTCTCGTTTTTGATTTTTACATAGAAAAGGCGTCTAGTCGTTCGTATGGGACAATAAACCGAGGCCCCGTGTGCTACAGGCAGTGTACTTTAAAGATCTCTCGACATTATTGGCAATCGAAAAAGAGCAGGCTAATGCCGCTGTCTTGGCTAAATTGTCCTCATTTCACCTGCA
This sequence comes from Lottia gigantea, assembly GCF_000327385.1. Classification (NCBI taxonomy): domain Eukaryota; kingdom Metazoa; phylum Mollusca; class Gastropoda; family Lottiidae; genus Lottia; species Lottia gigantea. The sequence continues at coordinate 1,123,352 of NW_008710725.1, forward strand.
TGGCGTTGCCCGTCTCCATTAGTCCACATGGTGCAGAAAAGTAGGAGGTAAAAACTCCATTCATTTCATTTCATTTCGTTTTTGATTTGACTTTTGTTTATCGAAATACATTTCGAACGTTGGCAACACGATGACCCGTCAATCATTCATAGAATTGTTTACAGTTTAGAACCTTCTCGAAGTGTCAACAATATTTGACAGCGCAAGGTTGATTAATTTGCATGTCTGGTTTAGCCAGCATACCATTGGCTGGAATCGTTCCTTCAATTAAAAAAAGCGGGAGGTCCTTGCTCATGTCTGAGAACATGTTCCTCCATAAAATAATTTGTAAATGAAATCAAATGAATGGAGTTTTACGTCCTACTTTTCTGCGCCATATGGGCTAATTAAGACGGAAAACGCCATGCAGGGTACAATGGGGGAAATGTTGCCATTACCATTAGCCTGCTCTTTTTAGATTTCCAACTGTCGAATGATCTTTAACGTGCACAGCCTGTAGCACACGGGGCCTCTGTATATCGTCCCGTCTGAACGACTAGACACTTTTTCCATGCAAGTCCCTCTTACCGGCATCAATTACTTGTGGAAATCCGAAGGTATTATCTCGACCAATGACGGGATTGAACCCCCCCCCCTCCCTCTCTCTTTGTTTAGTTGGCAAAAGTTATAGGCTGTGTTTATTTTTGTTGATGATTCGGTCTGCTCACTCTACTGAAAGGACCATTGTATTGTGTAAGAACTGTTCGAAAAAGTCGCCAATCGAACACAGCAAGGATTGAGTTGTCGGTGAATCGAACTCAACATCTCACGAAAGGCACGTGCACAAATCCACCAACCAGATTGAGGCTGCTATTGAAAGTGAATATACTGACAGTGTAGTCATTTGAAAGCCGACTCGTAATGACTTCACATGTTATTTGACATCTAACTTACACATGGACAATCGATGGTAATATTTTGTAGTGAATTTTTATAGAGTAAATCCCCTTCCCTATAATTTATATGGGTGGTGATGGTAAGAAAGTTCATTCTTTGAGTGCTATCCTGGCAAAATTTCCTTCCCTTCACAATGCATGACGTTACTCGTCTTCATTAGCCCCATTATGACAGGAGTATGATGTTAAACTACATTCATTTCATTTTATTTTCAGCGAAAGGACGAAAGATGATTTAAATGTTCCATATGACCGCCGTGAATTCTGAATTTGGTCTATCGTTCTACAGATGATCAGAATGGGCATCTTCAAAGGTATGTTATTATTATATTAGAACGTCTGTCCAGTGAGCTCGTTTTATTTGCAATAATGCTTTAAGGTTCAACACCCTTTTTGAAAAACTATAATTTGTTGAACTAATGGCAAGCATCTTCACAATGTCAAGCTATTACGAACTTCGTTTTGCCTTGACTGAAAAAACCACCTTTCTTGCATCGCGGAATACGGAAATTTGATAGGATTGTATACCAGCGAATACAGCCTTTATAACACTCTACAGGCAGACTGTATGGCTCATTCGAAGCCCATATAATGTAATTCATAATGTTATTTGGATTGTTTGTTGAAATGATAGGCGACGTGTCTTCGGCATGAGATGATAGTTAATTTGTACTGATATATTTGTTATTATATTTTCAGTTACTCTAAACTAAGATAGTTGTATAGCCTAGATATTGTGCACAACTAAGCTCGTCAATATACCACATAGAGCAACAATATGGTGAACCAAACTCACCAAAATATACCATCTACACCTAAGATATGGAGAACCAAACTCACCAATATACCTTCTACAACTAAGATATGGAGAACCAAAATCACCAATATATACCAGATCGAACAAGATACGGAGCACAAAACCATGCAAATTTGAAATTCATTATTCCCAGAGTTGTGAGTTAAACAATAGGGCACTAACCTTCTTTATTTCTCGTGCATCACTACATTCAGCAGGTGCCCCCTCCCTACTCCCTCACACCACAACTTAAAGGGATACATCGTAGTAAGACGGCAATTGACTACTGGATTCTGTGTAGCTGGCTCTATCTGTGCTGGATGTTTTGTGAAATTATCCCTGTACGCATGCACTACATGAATATACTACAGTTAACACTTGTTTTGCGACTGTAAAGTTTGCGGTCGCAGAACAAGTTCAATGAAATGAATTTTCATCGCGCCGTTTTATTCTACACGACTACAGTTTACGTTCGGTTCACGGTGTATTTTCCTGAAAACTTGACATAAACGGAAGGTTGTTGCCAGAACGTTTTTTTTGGCGAATCGTTGACTCGTATCGTGCGGTTTCTTATTTGTAAATCTGTCCTAGAAGGAAGCATGTTAGGCTGCCCCCTTCCCCAAATGCTTCCAAGGACCTGCCTGCCATCCGTCATATTTTCACCTTTTTGATAATTATTGGATTAATAATTTTCTTAAATATTTTATGATTGAAAGATTTTTTGGATACTCTGTTAGAGCTCAATTTAGTAGATCAGTCTACTTCATTCTGCTGTAATTTTTCTCAAATATTTTAGGGTCCTTTCGATTAAGGCGTTCGTAACTCACGTGAAATCGGCCCCTTACTTTATCTAGGATGACTCATTGATGAAAAATATCAAATTATATTTATTTCTCTGGATTTTCAAAATTCTATTAGATTCCTAGATAAAGCCCTAAAATTTGAGTAAGATATTTTTTCAAAAAAAAAAAACAACAAACAATGATTTCCAAATTAGTAGGTTTGCAAAGGCATGAAAATAATCTGCAGATATCTGAGGTTTCTGCAGACCATCTTGCCTTATTGAGTTATCTCCCCTCTTCTGCTGCTGCTGCTGCTGCTGCTGCTGCTGCTGGGCTTAGTTGGTTGATTGATGTTAAGTCAATCACCCGACTCGTATCGGCGCGTTTTAGACGACGACCACTCTTGTGCCACCTAGTTCCTTAAAGACGATAGAACCTTTTGACATCACAGTTGTACATTGATTAGTTAAGACGTGTTAGGAGTTAGGAAATAGGTGTTAGGTTATTGTGTATTTATGATTTATATGTACATGCGGTCGCGTGAGTAGAACTTGTGATACCACGAGGTTTATTTTTGGATTTTTGGAACTATGTGGGACGAGATACACAGATGAAGGAGAAATCAACTAAATCTTTTGTGTTTTGTGTGGTAATCAGGGGCTTTTAGTATCAGACTCTGCTTTCTCAGTTTCGATTGTCGTTCGGCTAGGCTCTTTCAAATCCCGAAATAACCTAACACTGTTAGGCAGGGCCTCGCGTGCACTCCTTTTCCTTTTGGCTATTTCGTGATTTGATGAAAGTCGGCCCTCCCTCGATTGAAACTGGGTTTACAAGCCACATAGAGTGATCCTCAGAGTTCCTGTCGTTTCTCTCCTTGCATACAGCAGGTGCCCTTGTCCCGTCCGTTGTAAACTGGTCCGTCAGGGCGTATGTTATTGCACTGCCGGTCGTTTAGACCCAGTCCGATCCCGGGTCAGTCTTGTCCGTCTGTCCTTTGGGCGTAAGTTTATTTGATTTTATTAAAGCATTTCAAAGAAACGAAAGTTAAAAGTTAGTGATTATTATTGACCATCAGTAAACTGGATTGAAACCAGTCAAGATTTCAAGAAACCTGAAGATTTTAAGAGACACCCAGAATAGGTTATAGACTGGGTATGAATCTTATGTATAGTGGTTATGTGAAACCCTTTTTGATTTAATAAAGATCCATGAGTGTGTTCCGAAAGCCTTGGACTGGTACACACACATGCAAGACTTTAAAGAATTAAGTGGTATGGAAACAAAGTAATGTCTATTTTCATTAATTGGAAAGTAATATCTGTTTATGTATTAGAAACATTAATGTCTATTTTTTATTGCATAAATTTAAAATATTGTTGATGATATGGTAAAGATTGGTAGAGACATGGTATTGATTGGTGGAGACATGGTATTGATTGGTAGAGACATGGTATTGATTGGTGGAGACATGGTATTGATTGGTGGAGACATGGTATAGATT
>NW_008710726.1:0-478 GCF_000327385.1 Lottia gigantea
ATTAAAGACGCTTTACTTGTCGGTAGCTCGTGTATTTTTATGTAATAAAGACTCTTTACTTGTCGGTAGCTCATGTATTTTTATGTATTAAAGACGCTTTACTTGTCGGTAGCTCATGTATTTTTATGTATTAATAAAGACGCTTTACTTGTCGGTAGCTTGTGTATTTTTATGTATTAAAGACGCTTTACTTGTCGGTAGCTCGTGTATTTTTATGTATTAAAGACGCTTTACTTGTCGGTAGTTCGTGTATTTTTATGTATTAAAGACGCGTTACTTGTCGGTAGCTCGTGTATTTTTATGTATTAAAGACGCTTTACTTGTCGGTAGCTCGTGTATTTTTATGTATTAATAAAGACGCTTTACTTGTCGGTAGCTCATGTATTTTCATGTATTAAAGACGCTTTACTTGTCGGTAGTTCGTGTATTTTATGAACTGAAAACGTCTTTCGTGGTGTATATAACAACTAATAATATT
>NW_008710726.1:5446-8438 GCF_000327385.1 Lottia gigantea
ATGTATTAATAAAGACGCTTTACTTGTCGGTAGCTCATGTATTTATATGTATTAAAGACGCTTTACTTGTCGGTAGCTCATGTATTTTTATGTATTAAAGACGCTTTACTTGTCGGTAGCTCGTGTATTTTTATGTATTAAAGACGCTTTACTTGTCGGTAGCTGGTGTATTTTTATGTATTAAAGACGCTTTACTTGTCGGTAGCTCGTGTATTTTTATGTATTAAAGACGCTTTACTTGTCGGTAGCTCATGTATTTTTATGTATTAAAGACACTTTACTTGTCGGTAGCTCATGTATTTTTATGTATTAAAGACGCTTTACTTGTCGGTAGCTCATGTATTTTTATGTATTAATAAAGACGCTTGACTTGTCGGTAGCTCGTGTATTTTTATGTATTAAAGACGCTTTACTTGTCGGTAGCTCGTGTATTTTTATGTATTAAAGACTCTTTACTTGTCGGTAGCTCATGTATTTTTATGTATTAATAAAGACGCTTTACTTGTCGGTATCTCGTGTATTTTTATGTATTAAAGACACTTTACTTGTCGGTAGCTCGTGTATTTTTATGTATTAAAGACTCTTTACTTGTCGGTAGCTGGTGTATTTTTATGTATTAAAGACGCTTTACTTGTCGGTAGCTCATGTATTTTTATGTATTAAAGACTCTTTACTTGTCGGTAGCTCGTGTATTTTTATGTATTAAAGACGCTTTACTTGTCGGTAGCTCGTGTATTTTATGAACTGAAAACGTTTTTTGTGGTGTATATAAAAACTAATAATATTAATTTGATTTTGTCAAATATAGCGTTCATATTTTCTATGTTTTAGATAAAAACAATGTAGCTTTTGGAAAGCCAGCAGCATTGTCCAGTTTATATCGAGATGGACCATATCACGCCTGTCGTACGGTAGATGGTGATCTGGAGACCGCGTGTCATGATGGACAGCGCACCCCGAAATGGTGGTGTGTGGACCTTCAACAAATATACAATTTCAAGGAAGTTAAGATCTACAACTATGCATCAAGTGAATGTAAGTTTATTTTGAATAAAAATTGAATTTGAATTTTTTATCAAGTTTATCATATATCCTGTGTTCATTTTTTAGGAGAAAGATATTTTTGCAGACTCATTGATTCAATTCAAGGAATTGTAAAGCGGTTTTCTAAAAATTGTATGTGCATCGAGGACTCAAAATGCTTTTCAAACCAGCACAGGATGTACAAGACTACAGTCTAGCAGATATATTAACGTACATCCAGGTACGAATCAAAACAAGAACAATCAACAGTGGGCGCTGGTGCCGCAACTTTTTTTAGTTTTTAAAACTGATTAAACTTGTACTCTGTTGATTACTACTAAGACCAGAGCGCACCCAAAACTACAAAGGATTGGCGGCGTTGGACCTTCCACAATCCTGCTCAATTGGAATGGAAACGGATTCAAAACGTTTTAGATTTATTGTTTCTTCAAATAGAAAAACAAAAATTGTTCTTTAATTTCAGGGTCAAAAAGACAACTGCAGTATTTTACTATGAAGTTGAGTAATCACGGACTGTGTGATGACGAGGGATTTAATAACTCTGAAGTTTGCTACCAGGATAATCTGCCCGATGCCCAGTTGATATATAACATTACTCACTGTACTTCATCTGTACCTTTCACTTCTCGCTTTATTTATCTTACTGTTCACAGCACCAGTTCATACCTCCATTTCTTAGAGATGGTGGTCAGTGCTCTTTAAGGGAACAAAATAAAATTGCTTTAGAAACAGCTAAAAGGAACAGATGCGCCATTCTGGGGGTTTGATTCGAGTCTTGAATATATGTAAATAGTTTTCAGAAATACTAGAAATGTACGAAAATCGCTTAATTCTTCAATAATATCTCAAACTAGAAATGTCTTTTTTTATTTCTATAAATGTCTTTTCTATATATGGCAGTGTCTCAAAAATAAGACTCATCATTTTGACTGATTAGCTTAGCTAAATAAATTCCCGTTTCTGAGATTATACTGTGATTGGTCCCTAAAAATCTAAAAATGTCAAATTTCGCCGAATATTTCTAAATCTAAAACTCCTTACATTCGCTTACACAGAAAGCTCGACATTTTTTTAGAATATACAAGTATAAGAATATTTTTAGCAGAGGAGAAAAAGTTTGTAAGTTTTTCCAATATGATTTTTGTTAAAAGATTTTCAGAACATTAATTGTACATAGATATACTCGTACGACCATTACTGTTAATAAAACATGTGTTCATATGTTTTTTTGTATTTTTCTTTTCTCTAGTTTGGTATTTCACAGCATAGTACTAATTAGTAGAACCTAGAACATATTCAATACAAATAGCATGCTTTAGTTTGGTCAGGCATGAATTGATCTGGTTGTATCTCATGATGTTTACCCCTGTGGTAGTGGCAGGTGTCGCGTCTAAAGCAGACAATGCATACTCTTTTCGAAACACCTGATGGTACTTCTCTTTGGAGGAGTCCACTACTACACAACTTTTACGATCGTTTTGCCATACTTTGGGTGAGATTTTGATTAACATGCATGTACGTTTTCTTTTATTAGAAATATGTTCAGGCATATGTACGACGTTTTTGATAGTGAAAACGTTTTACAAAAAAGGGGAAAGCCCCTATAAACATTTCTGCTAGACAAACAAATTATTTTATTATTTAGATTGAGTTTATAATAATAATATAATTAGGATATTGTAACTTTCCATACTTAGCAATGTCATGTAGAGTTGTTTGCTCAGCGTTCTGACCAGAGTTCGAAAAATAAATTTTATGTCGGACTAAACTTAGGAACCAAAGGATGTTAGAGAGGAAGTGTCTTTCTTTAAAGCCTTTTTTAAAACTCTTCGCTAATGATTGGTTTAGGGAGCATCAAGCTGCAAAATGTTGAAAAGCCACGCTCAGAGCTGTTCACAGCTCCAATGTTTTTTTATTCACTTCGCCTTATATAACTTATTTCTTGAGA
>NW_008710726.1:14244-15235 GCF_000327385.1 Lottia gigantea
TAATACCCAACTATAATTCGTCGTTGGATGCTCCTAATACACTATATTGTGCACATTTGTGCAGGCAATCGGGCACCTGTCACTCTTTTGGGTTTCATACCGTACACAGAAAGTGTTATCTGTATGAAAGTTTCCCGATGGATTGTGTTTCTCCTGTGGACGCTGGAATGGTAACATACACCTCGTTACCTGAAGGTATAACCGTTATTAATATATTTCTATTATATCTTTAGCTTTTGTGTATTTTTGTGTTTTTTATGATTCAAAAGATCGTTGTCTGTCAGTAGCTCATGTGTTTTGTGTTTTTATGACCCAAAGGTTTGTTGTTTGTCAGTAGCTCATGTGTTTTGTGTGTTTATGACCCAAAGGTTTGTTGTTTGTCAGTAGCTCATGTGTTATGTATTTTTATGACCCAAAGGTTTGTTGTTTGTCAGTAGCTCATGTGTTTTGTGTTTTTATGACCCAAAGGTTTGTTGTTTGTCAGTAGCTCATGTGTTTTGTGTGTTTATGACCTAAAGGTTTCTTGTTTGTCAGTAGCTCATGTGTTTTGTATGTTTATGACCTAAAGGTTTGCTCATGTGTTTGTGAATTAAGGTGTACTTACTAGAACATGAACCGAAATAGTTTGAGGTCGTTTCCTGATCGTTTTTGTGCCCGGTTTATCGTCACTTCACGCTTTCATTGGTCGTTTTTGGTCGGTTGATGTTTTAGTAAGTTCGTTGCTTGTCTATAGCTCATGTTTTTTTTATGAACTGAAAGTAGCCCAAGGTTCCTGGTGTGTTTTTATGTATTAAAGACTTTTTACTTGTCGGTAACTCGTGTATTTTTATGTATTAAAGACTTTTTACTTGACAGTAGCTCGTGTATTTTTATGTATTAAAGACACTTTATTTGTCGGTAGCTGGTGTATTTTTATGTATCAAAGACGCTTTACTTGTCGGTAGCTGAGGTATTTTTATGTATCAAAGGCTCTTTACTTGTCGGTAGCTCG
>NW_008710726.1:37162-39370 GCF_000327385.1 Lottia gigantea
ACAAAAATGTATCATAAATTTACTGCAGCAGTAAATTAGTTATCTGAAATATGTATCAAGGAAATGAAATAGCAATTAAAATCACAAAACAAAACCCAAAATCCAAAATAACATATTGGCAATACACTGGTAACAGCTTATAAACTATTCACTTGAGGAAGTATATCAGTTTTAAATGAGGATGTATATCATAATGAACAGTGGTATCAGGTGTCTAAAAGGGTCAGCATACTCTATCTGCGTCACATCTGTCATTACTGCTCAATAAATAAACCAAGTACTAACGATCTGAACCGCAAAAATAAACTTTATATCCAAAACAACAGTTTGGCAATACATTGATAGCAGCTAATGAACTTTTCACAAGAGAAAGTATATCAATTATAAGTAAGTATTTTGTAATGAAAAGTGGTATCAGGTGTCTGGAAGAGTTGGCATACTCTGCCTGAATTGCCTGCGTCACACCTAACATTGCTTGAGTTCCCACTGCGTTCTGTGCCATCTCTCTACCAACTAAATTACCCAACAATATTAACACTAAATTGTGTGTGGTTTAGTTTGATTAATGGAGTTTTACCATTTTCATTGTGATGGATGTTCATTATAACACCAACCTTGTCATTTACCAATTATTTTTGTTCGGTTCATTTGAATGATAATGAAGATGGCGTTAATAAAATAAATAAGTTTTCAACAAAGGAGGTAAGAAAGATTGAAAGAAGTTTTCAACATGAATCAAATCAATCGGCCAGTAACTTGTGGAAACTTGTGTTAACTAAACATGATCTATAGTCGACCTGGCCAGCATTCATTTCATTTCTTGGCTGACTCACTGTTTCACTTGTAGCTTCATTTCATTCATTCATTCATTCATTCATTCATTCATTCATTCATTCATTCATTCACTCATTCATTCATTCATTCATTCATTCATTTATTCATTCATTTCTTGACTTGTTTCATTAATTCATTCATTCATTCATTATCACAGTAGAATCTGGGACTTTTGATAGCAGGTTTTTAATTGATCTTCACTTGACCAAGCTTCATTTCTTTAACTGTTTGCCAACTTTGTTCATTCATTCATTCATTCATTCATCCAATATCAATGTAAAACTTTTGAAAGCAGGTTTTTCTTGATCTTCATTTGACTTGACTATTATTCCTTTAACTGTTGACCAATGTTGTTTCTCACAATAATAAAATACCAACACCACTGTGAGAAAGGGTATTGTCATTTCCTGCCAGGAATTTCCACATAGTCATGCTCTTTCTGGTTGTTTTGGAAACCAGCAGGAATGGTGTGGTGTGGAATTGATTGTTTTGATGATTTGGTTTAAGTTGAGGTTTATAATATCTCTCCAACATGGCGGCTGATTGCCGGTGATTAAAATCAAATGATGGTAACTCGTGGTTACTATTTACTTTCATAATTTAAACCATAACCTGGAGAAATATCGTAAACCCAGGGTTTCTCTGTGAAGAAGATGCAGACCAGAAATTCAACAACAATTAACCTGTTTTTTCCTTGAAATGGATTCAGGTTGGAGGGGCTGTCATGGGAAAAGCAAGTGGTTGTTTGATGGGAAATTAAACCCAAGATCCTATGTGCCACAGACTGTATTGGCAAAGACCCCTTGGTACAGAAGTCAGGCAAAAGATTCACTAAAAAAAAGATAAACAACAAAATATTCAGTAGTCTAATCAGCTGTATTTGAATAAATAAAATATATTTTAATAAGATTGTCCATGGTAAAGATATTGATATACTGGTAAATCCACTATAATAATCTTAATTAATATTAGTCTATGATGTTTATGACTTGCCTAGATTGTGTTTATTCTTCTAAAACTATTATACATCTAACTGATAAATCATTGTAATACATCTTACTGTTTATAACACTCATGATTCAATATGTACTCTCCTATATTCTACAGACCACCAACCATCCGCTACACTGAGTCCCAAATATATATACATATTGTAGTGCAAATAAAAATTGGTTAGTGTAAACTTCAAGTTTAAAACTAATACATATGCAAATGCATGATTGAATGTTGTCAACAATTGTTGTATTTACGCAATGCTAATTAAGTATGTCATGAATATTTAATAGACTGCATATACAGTGATATGTTGTAGGAATTGGAAAGAATTGGTGCTGAGGCTCAGATTTTGTACTCAGAAAATTAAAGGCCCAGAAA
>NW_008710726.1:39420-41433 GCF_000327385.1 Lottia gigantea
GTCGACTCTGAGGATCCCCATCTTTATATCCATAGTTCAATGATCTGAGGTAGTAAACATCTAAACTAATATGATAGTCTTAAAATAGATATTGAAATTAACTATTAATATATATTGACATGCAAATTATTTTTGTTATTTCCTGAAAAATGAAAAAAGGATCGAAATTTGTATGTGTATTAAGCGCATATAGCTTATTATATGCCCACATGAATTGGGGAGTGTATATGGTGTCACCCATGACCATCCGTCCACAATTACACGTAATCACTTAAGGATGAACCCTATTGAAATTCAGAAAAATCAAAAAATACATTGCTCCGCAGTATTTCTTTGTGTTAGTGATGCTAGTTGGAAGGACTGAAGAAAGGTACTTAAGATAGCACGCAAACACCCAACGGCAGCTCTCAACCATCCACGGTAGCCCTCAATCATCCAGAGTAGCCCTCAACCATCCACGGTAGCCCTCAACCATCCACGGTAGCCCTCAACCATCCACGGTAGCCCTCAATCATCCAGAGTAGCCCTCAACCATCCATAGTAGCCCTCAACCATCCACGGTAGCCTTCAACCATCCATAGTAGCCCTCAACCATTCACGGTAGCCCTCAACCATCCATAGTAGCCCTCAACCATCCACGGTAGCCTTCAACCATCCGCGGTAGCCCTCAACCATCAAACACCAACCATCAAACATTGTGTTTCAGACAACTTCCAATATCACAGTAAAAACATCAGTTGTTCTTCATGAATGAAAAAACATAATCAACATTCTTTACCACCAGTGTTTTTTTCAAAATAGAGATCTGTTAAAAAGATTGGGTAATTCATTATTAGTGTTATAAAAGTCCAACAGAAAGGTTTAAGAGATTCTACCTCATATAATGAACAAGCTGTGGTATAAATTATTGACCCTACCTGGTGTCATAACTATACAACAGATTATCTGTATCTGATGATAAATCCATAAAACTAAGTTATGATTGAATAAAAATTTTAAATATTCAGCATTTTTCATCAATTACCTGTAGGTTTATGGATAATTACTTAGGTTTATGGATTTAACAGATTATAGAGATTTGGCCAAATTTGAGATTTTACATTTTAAATTCAATCGATGAGGTAGTATACTTTTAAAATTACAAGGTTCTTTCTAAATAGTAGTATTCCTTTAACAATAAGGTTAATTCTAAGAGGTAGTAAACCTTTAATAATACAAGGCTAGTTTCTTAGAGGTAGTATCCCTTTAACAATAAGGTTAATTTCTAAATGGTAGTATCCTTTCAAATTACAAGGTAATTTTCTTTAAAAGAATACATGTATTGGTAGTGATAATGAGGTAGACTCACAGATTCTAGGAGTTCTGATGACGTTACCATGCTTCTTTCTACTGTTCTCTCATCTACTATTCTCATTATTCTATTAAAAGTCATGTTTGTGTTTTCAACCGAGGTGATTTAGGGACAGAAAAAGATGTGATTTGGCAGGGTTCTAAGGAAGGAATGTGTGAAAGTGTAGGTTGTATTGTTTTAAGATTAAGAATTGTAATTACCCATTTTTTGAAACATGTATTTATTTTTGTAATGTTGGAGTTTTCTATTGTTGTAGCAGAAACCACATCAAAAGTGTGCAGAATGGAGAGAAAATCTTATTAACATGACATTTACAAAAGCGTTAATTGATAGTTTTTATCACCAATATAATCTAACAACTTTTCTACCACAGTTGTGTTCTAATGACATTGTTTTTAACCTATGAAAATGCGAAGAGTTTCTTGCTGACAATAACAATATTAAGGAAATAGCGAATTCGAAAGAAGCAAAATAATAATCTAATTTTAAGTACCTTGTAGTTTAAATTGGGAGCTTACATCAGACTTATTCATATCAGTAAAGTTGATTAAAGTGAACATTTATGCCAGTTTGCAAGGTATATGTATATCAGTCATGATGAAAAGTTTGATTAAAGGCAAGGACTGTATTTAAAACTAAACTTCCTTGCTTAAAGCTTTTTT
>NW_008710727.1:0-1579 GCF_000327385.1 Lottia gigantea
CTGCTAGCACATATCTGACAAGCTCTGCTAGCACATATCTGACAAGCTCTGCTGTCACATATCTGACAAGCTCTGCTAGCACATATCTGACAAGCTCTGCTAGCACATATCTGACAAGCTCTGCTAGCACATATCTGACAAGCTCTGCTATCACATATCTGACAAGCTCTGCTATCACATATCTGACAAGCTCTGCTAGCACATATCTGACAAGCTCTGCTAGTGCATATCTGACAAGCTCTGCTATCACATATCTGACAAGCTCTACAAGCATATATCTGACAAGCTCTGCTAGTGCATATCTGACAAGCTCTGCTATCACATATCTGACAAGTTCTGCGAGCACATATCTGACAAGCTCTGCAAGCAGATATCTGACATGCTCTCCGCTAGTGCATATCTGACAAGCTCTGCTATTGCATATCTGACTAGCTCTGCTAGCACATATCTGACAATATCTGACAAGCTCTGCTAGTGCATATCTGACAAGCTCTGCTATCACATATCTGACAAGTTCTGCGAGCACATATCTGACAAGCTCTGCAAGCAGATATCTGACACGCTCTCCGCTAGTGCATATCTGACAAGCTCTGCTATTGCATATCTGACAGGCTCTGCTAGCACATATCTGACAAGCTCTGCTAGCACATATCTGACAAGCTCTGCTATCACATATCTGACAAGTTCTGCGAGCACATATCTGACAAGCTCTGCTAGCACATATCTGACAAGCTCTGCTAGTGCATATCTGACAAGCTCTGCTAGCACATATCTGACAAGCTCTGCTGTCACATATCTGACAAGCTCTGCTAGCACATATCTGACAAGCTCTGCTAGCACATATCTGACAAGCTCTGCTAGCACATATCTGACAAGCTCTGCTATCACATATCTGACAAGCTCTGCTATCACATATCTGACAAGCTCTGCTAGCACATATCTGACAAGCTCTGCTAGTGCATATCTGACAAGCTCTGCTAGCACATATCTGACAAGCTCTGCAAGCATATATCTGACAAGCTCTGCTAGTGCATATCTGACAAGCTCTGCTATCACATATCTGACAAGTTCTGCGAGCACATATCTGACAAGCTCTGCAAGCAGATATCTGACACGCTCTCCGCTAGTGCATATCTGACAAGCTCTGCTATTGCATATCTGACAAGCTCTGCTAGCACATATCTGACAATATCTGACAAGCTCTGCTAGTGCATATCTGACAAGCTCTGCTATCACATATCTGACAAGTTCTGCGAGCACATATCTGACAAGCTCTGCAAGCAGATATCTGACACGCTCTCCGCTAGTGCATATCTGACAAGCTCTGCTATTGCATATCTGACAAGCTCTGCTAGCACATATCTGACAAGCTCTGCGAGCACATATCTGACAAGCTCTGCTAGCACATATCTGACAAGCTCTGCTAGTGCATATCTGACAAGCTCTGCTAGCACATATCTGACAAGCTCTGCTAGTGCATATCTGACAAGCTCTGCTAGCACATATCTGACAAGCTCTGCTAGTCACATATCTGACAAGCTCTGCTAGCACATATCTGACAAGCTCTGCTAGGCATATC
>NW_008710728.1:0-1578 GCF_000327385.1 Lottia gigantea
AAAATTTCTCTCTTCTCTCTTGAGAGAGAATGAAGGAATTTGTTTGGTTAAAACAGGAATAATCAGCTTAGATCAAAAGATCATTAGGATCAATATTCAAGAGACCTGTCTTTAGACACGTCAGAAGTGGTTATATAAAAAATTAAAGCTAAAAAATACAGAACAAAGGTTTAAGAATTCTCTTGATCTGATCAATTTTGTTTGAATTAGTTTTTTAATGAAGTGTAAACTCCATTTTATTTCATTAATAACATTTGAAAGAAATAAATGATATTATTCCCAAGAGAGGAACGCAGAGTTGATCAACCATGTCTCAGAGTAGTCTTTTCTTTAAAACATTCATGTGAGCTGCGATGGGTCAATAAGTTTAAAGACGTTAAATCTAAAGTTTCAGGGTTCAATCCCAGCATTGGTCCAGATAATACCTTAATATTTTTCGAGCCCACATTCCACCTGTCATGTATGCAGTATTGTAAAATCAAAAAAGTGTAGGCCAATAGTGCTGTCCTGGCAAAGAATCTTGAATTGTACCCTGCATGGCATTATCTGGATGTAAAACTCAATTTCATTTCTTTTCTAAGACATATATGTGATATTTTCTAAAAATAAAAACTTAGATATAATTAATGATGTCGTGATATAAAATAAGAATCTTTTTAACATCATTATTCCCTTGATATAGAGAGAAAAACAAAGAGCTGTATTTACAAAAATATTTCACAAATCAATATATAAATCTGTGTTTCAGGGACAAGTTAGAAATTCAATATTTAAGCCAGACATAAAAAATAAATAACTGTAAGATTTAAGTAAATTGAACTGAAGGTTAATGCCGTAGAGGAAATGACTTTCTTTAAGGACGAAAGATAGTTTTGCGCTAGAGAGACATGTTAACAATCTTTCAACAATTGGAAATGGAAAAGTTGTTGAAGTTGGGCAATACTGCTGTCCTTGTAAAATTTGCGTTACTGTACAATACATAGAAATGTTTGTCTTCAAGTAATAAAGGGCATAGGACTAGAACAGAAAACGCAATTTCATTTCATTTCATTTTACTGCAATTTCATTTCATTTTTTAAACTTTAATATCATTTCATTTTATTGCAATTTCATTTCATTTCATTTTATTGCAATATCATTTCAATTTACTGCAATTTCATTTCATTTAACTGTCATTTCATTTCATTTTACTGCAATTTACTGCAATTTCATTTCATTTTTTAAACTTTAATATCATTTCATTTTTTAAACTTTAATATCATTTCATTTTATTGCAATTTCATTTCATTTCATTTTATTGCAATTTCATTTCAATTTACTGCAATTTCATTTCATTTAACTGTCATTTCATTTCATTTTACTGCAATTTACTGCAATTTCATTTCATTTTTTAAACTTTAATATCATTTCATTTTTTAAACTTTAATATCATTTCATTTTTTAAACTTTAATATCATTTCATTTTAATGCAATTTCATTTCATTTCATTTTATTGCAATATCATTTCAATTTACTGCAATTTCATTTCATTTAACTGTCATTTCATTTCATTTTACTGCAATTTACTGCAATTTCATT
>NW_008710729.1:0-1577 GCF_000327385.1 Lottia gigantea
CCTTTTACTCCTCTTCTAATTCAAATAATTTCTGTCCGTCTGGTATAGAGAAAACTCTGATTACTGTTCCCTGTAACATCACACAATATATTATCATGGGTAGAAATATTAAAACAGAACCTGAAACATGTTGTTACTCAGAGTTTCTCAGATCTTCAGACAACTGACCTATTTCAGCCTGTGTCCCTACTGAAGTTAGACAAGTAGAACTTATTCTCATGTCTACATTTCGAGAGTTGGAACATTTGTTTAAAGATGTGTGCTTAGGGGCATTAATGTCTGGGCTCTAGCTCTGCTATCAATGGACCAGGCCACGTATTCTCAAACCGATTTTAGCTCTAGGATGTCCTAGGATCTTATCTTCTAACATTGATTCTAGGACATCCTAGCGCTAAGATCGTTGCGATAATATGTGGCCAGGTTATTTTGAAGTATTATTATAAGTAAATAGTTGTCAAAGTATCTGTTTTCCCAACTCCAGTCTAAATTTATTGGCGAAATATTTTGTAAATAAGACCGTTTTTGTTTAATTTTTATTACCAAGAGTTAAATCAAGAATCAAATGAATGCATTTTTAAATTAAATTCAAAGAGTTTACCTTTTCTGAAGCTGTGACTAATTTGTTACCTTGGTGACTAAAACTTAAAGCAGCTAAAGGACCATCGTGGGCTGGTATCATAGTAACTGCTCTCTAAAAAAGGTATAATGACATTTATAAGTTGAGAGAACATAAAACAAAATACACTAGTAATACTGTACAGTATAACTCACTTTCTTTAATAAAAGAGACTGTAAAGAGGTTTTATAAATTTTGCATGTGTATCGGGGAAACTGATAGCATCAATTTGCACCATTCCAATTTTCAGTCGGACATCTGTGGTTCCTGCGACTCCACTAAAACTAAGAGTTTGATGACGTCACTATAAAAAAGCACGTTCAAATGCTTAGGTATAGTGGAATTGAAAGAACCACAGACGTCTGACTAAAAATTGGAATCGTGCAAATCAATGCTTAGAGTGTCCCCAATACACATAAAAAGTTTAGAAATCCTCTATACAATCCCTTTAATATGATCTAACTATTACATAAAACTGAACTTTACCATTGAAATTTCATAGATAATCAAATATACTTACTAAATTAATAGTATCGAATATCTGGACTTCACCAATCTGATTACTACCAGGGTAGGCCAAGAAACAATTATCATTGCTTATAGCCAGAGCACAAAGTCCTGTAGGATTAGGTGGTGTATCACGTATCGTGTGTAACACTTTCATATCTCGAATATTGTGTATATATAAACTCTCTTCTAAACATACAATCAATCGCTGAAAAATACAATATAAATACTACTATCAATTGCTGGAAAATACAATATAAATACTAATATCAATCACTGGAAAATACAATATAATTACTACAATCAATCGCTGAAAAATACAAGTGGAAGGTGTTTTGCTAGTGTAGAAGATGGTACTTTCAACAGCTAAAAAATAAATCATTTTAAGATAATATATTAATTCTTTGATAATTTTCTTTAGTTTAATTAGTCATTATTTTTTAATGTCAAATTG
>NW_008710730.1:0-918 GCF_000327385.1 Lottia gigantea
TGTTTGTAACCATTTTGTTGAATAAAACCTTTTTAAACTGACTTTTGAGCGTATTTTACATTTGTATAAACATTCATGTATGAGCAAGAAATGATGCGCACCAAACGGTGTGTTTTCTACAGATAATTAAGCTTTTTACTAATGTGAACAATTCCATAGTCAACAGTGACAGAATTTATGGTTTTCACACTTTAACTGTAACGTGTGCTCAAGTCGGATAATGGCAATGGCGTGGTCACGAAAATTGTTTCGGTCGAACAGAAATTTTCATTTGAACACTTTAGCAAAAATAATAATTGACCTGGCTCTAAATCCACACAATGATCTCAGGACACCATTTAACTTGACAACATAATACTTATTTATCATACATTAGTAATATCCGTATAAAGGAACAGTCTTTATTTGCGAGTTGGGCATGAGCAATAGACATAATAGACGCGAACTTCCAAACTGGACGACGACTATACCCCTACTGGAAATAGATGTATATATTATTACCGATCGTAACAATACGAAAAGTTACAAATACCTATATGAGTACAATTTAAACTTTCAACTTTACAATTATGATTGCCTTAATACAAACAGGCCAATCAACTTTCCATACGAATGTCATAACGCATATATGAAAAATTACGAGGAAAAATTATCAAGAGAGGCAAAGTCCAACCCCGAAGCATTGCAATAATTTGAAGACCAAACAAGGCATACTAAATCTATAGGATGAAGATGGTAATTACTGTCATATAGACAAAAGCAGAGCTATTGAACTTATTGCTCACTATCGAGGACGTTACGAACATACCCGACAATCTGACAGCACTAGAAAGAGGCACATTGTAATACCCAAACATATGCTTGGAAGAGATAACCAAGAATCTTTTATTTTACAATTTGTATATCGTCATGATAAAG
>NW_008710730.1:23228-28037 GCF_000327385.1 Lottia gigantea
ACATAGTCGTTAATATAGTATCCAGGTCGGGAATACAATAGTCGTTAATATAGTATTCAGGTCGGGAATACAATAATAATTAATATAGTATCCAGGTCGGGAATATAATAATAGTTAATATAGTATCCAGGTCGGGAATACAATAGTAGTTAATATAGTCGTCGGTCGAGAATTAATATAGTATACAGGTCGGGAAGAAAATAGTAGTTAATATATTATCCAGGTCGGGAATACAATAATAGTTAATATAGTATCCAGGTCGGGAATACAATAGTAGTTAATATAGTATCCAGGTCGGGAATACAATAATAGTTAATATAGTATCCAGGCCCGGAATACAATAATAGTTAATATAGTATCCAGGTCGGGAATACAATAATAGTTAATGTAGTATCCAGGTCGGGAATATAATAATAATTAATATAGTATCCAGGTCGGGCATACAGTAATAGTTAATATAGTATCCAGGTCGGGATTACAATAATAGTTAATATAGTATCCTGGTCGGGAATACAACAATAGTTAATATAGTATCCAGGTCGGGAATACAACAATAGGTAATATGTTATTCAGATCGGGAATACAACAATAGTAAATATATTATCCCGGTCGGGAATACAATAATAGTTAATATAATATCCATGTCGGGAATACAATAATAGTTAATATAGTATCCAGGTCGGGAATACAATAATAGTTAATATATTATCCAGGTCGGGAATACAATAATAGTTAATATAGTATCCAGGTCGGGAATACAATAATAGTTAATATAGTATCCAGGTCGGGAATACAATAATAGTTAATATATTATTCAGATCGGGAATACAACAATAGTAGTTAATATATTATCCAGGTCGGGAATACAATAATAGTTGATATAGTATATAGGTCGAGAATACGATAGTAGTTAATATATTATCCAGGTCGGAGAATACATTAGTAGTTAATATATTATCCAGGTCGGGAATACAATAATAGTTAATATGGTGTATAGGTAAGGAATGCAATTGTAGTTAATATACTATATATATCGGGAATACAATAGTAGTTAATACAGTATCCAGGTTGGGAATACAATAATAGTTAATACAGTATCCAGGTTGGGAATACAATAATAGTTAATATAGTATCCAGGTCGGGAATACAATAATAGTTAATACAGTATCGAGGTTGGGAATACAATCATAATTAATATAGTATCCAGGTCGGGAATGCAATAATAATTAATATATTATCCAGGTCGGGAATACAATAATAGTTAATATAGTATCCAGGTCGGGAATACAATAATAGTTCAAACAGTATCTAGGTTGGGAATACAATAATAGTTAATATAGTATCCAGGTTGGGAATACAATAGAAGTTAATACAGTATCCAGGTCGGGAATACAATAGTAGTTAATATATTATTCAGGTTGGGAATACAATAATAGTTAATATAGTATCCAGGTCGAGAATACAATAGTAGTTAATATATTATTCAGGTTGGGAATACAATAATAGTTAATATAGTATCCAGGTCGAGAATACAATAATAGTTAATATAGTATCCAGGTCGGGAATACAATGATAGTTAATACAGTATCCACGTCGGGAATATAATAAATGTTATGTTGTCTGGCTATATTTGTAGTGTCAATACCAGATGGTATAGCTGTTGATTCCCTTAGCCGGCTGATATTCTACACTGATACTGGTAATAATGTAATTGCTAAGATGACAGTGGATGGATCTTCTCACCAAGAGATAATTAAAAGTGGGCTGGATGAACCTAGAGCAATAGTACTCGACACTAACAACAAGTATTGCTTTCCCTATAATTTATTGCACCGACATGCTGAAGGCTTCTTTATAGTGTTTAAAATAGTTCATTTTCGGGTTATTAATCTCTTGATTAAATCAAGAACTGTTCTGGAACATCAAATAGAATAGTTGATACATGGACACCGTTTCTAAAAGATAGCTTGCGATGCAAGGTAACATACGCCCACTGGCAGCTTAGTGACTAAAGTACGAATTTTCTCATATTGAAAAAATTATTTATGCTGAATAATTCCATAAAATTGTTTAAAATCAATATCAATAACCCAAATACAACAAACAATTAAATCACACAGCTCTAATCAAGGGCAAAAAAAAAAACTTTTGACACGTGTTTACAAAGTCAAGGGCAATAACTCAAAAACCGTTTATCGAAAATGCGTCAAGTTAAAACTTGTCCGAGATCTTATCAATTCCAATGATCACACCAAGTTTCATCAGAATCGGTTGAAAACTGTAGCTTCTATTGTGCTCACGAACAAATTTTGACGCGTTTTTACAAAGTCAAGGGCAATAACTCAAAAACCGTTCATCAAAAATGCATCAAGTTAGAACTTGTCCGAGATCTTATCAATTCCAATGATCACACCAAGTTTCATCAGAATCGGTTGAAGACTGTAGCGTCAATCCTGCTCACAAACTATTTTTAACAAATTTCAACACGTTTTAACAAAGTCAAGGGCAATAACTCAAAAACCGTTCATCGAAAATATGTCAAATTCGAACTTGACCGAGATCTTATCAATCTAAAGCATCACACCAAGTTTTATCAAAATCATATAAAAACTGTAGTCTCTATAGTGCTCACAAGAAATGTTGACGGACGGACCGACGGACAGGGGCGACGACAATATACGACCACATATTCATGTGGGCGTATAAAAATTCGTAGGACTAAAATTACAAGTTAAGTGATCAGAAACTTAATGACGTTATCAAATCGGTAATTTATAACGTTAACGCTCGAACGTTAATCTAAGATATTCTGAGAAACGGGGTCCAGAGCTTTTCACTACCGACAATTTGACCCGTTTTAGAGCTTTGAATTTCAATTTGGATTTGAAGCTCTAATATAACTTAGTATATTTTTAAATATTAATTGTCGGAGTATATTTAACGTCAGTTTGGTAAAATGTAAATTCTGTTTTAAAGGGAAACTGCAGAATGAATATAACGGTTCTAGAGTAATAACTTTTGATTATCATTGTGTAAATCTTTTTTTAATATCTTATGTCTTACCTAAGCTATTTGTAAAAATAGTTTATCTTGTGTAAATTTTAGAAAAATGTATTGGACTGACTGGGGACTGGCGAAGATAATGACGGCAGATTATGATGGAAATAATCAAAAATCCCTAATTACGACAGGGTTAAGGTGGCCCAATGGTTTGGCTTTAGATTTGAAAAGTAAGTATGTCTTCGATGAAAAAATTACCTGTTTATTAGAGAGGGATATCGATTTACTCAATGGGAAATTTTAGGTGCTAAATAAGTTTGACATGGTTTGCCATTTTTGGAGGTCAATTGTGCCTTGGTCTCAAACAGTTTTTACAACTTGTTGTTAAAATTTGAGCCTTCTTAGTCTTGTGTATCGTTTTTTGGTTCGGATCGTTAGTACTTTGGTTTTATTTATCATTATCTTCTAACAAAGTTATCATATGATAAAACGACAAAACTGGTTATAGCATTGATTTATATGCTATATAGCATTGGTTTATCTGTTGTTCTATATAGCAGTGGTTCATCTGTTATATAGCATTGGTTTATCTGTTGTTCTATATAGCATTGGTTCATCTGTTATATAGCATTGATTTATCTGTTGTTCTATATAGTAGTGGTTCATCTGTTATATAGCATTGGTTTATCTGTTGTTCTATATAGCAGTGGTTCATCTGTTATATAGCATTGGTTTATCTGTTGTTCTATATAGCAGTGGTTCATCTGTTATATAGCATTGGTTCATCTGTTGTTCTATATAGCAGTGGTTCATCTGTTATATAGCATTGGTTTTTCTGTTGTTCTATATAGCAGTGGTTCATCTGTTATATAGCATTGGTTTATCTGTTGTTCTATATAGTAGTGGTTCATCTGTTATATAGCATTGGTTTATCTGTTGTTCTATATAGCAGTGGTTCGTCTGTTATATAGCATTGGTTCATCTGTTATATAGCATTGGTTTATCTGTTGTTCTATATAGCATTGGTTTATCTGTTATATAACATTGGTTTATCTGTTATATAGTATTGGCGTATTTGAAATATAGTATTAGTAGTATTAGACCTTTCAATATGTTCGCAAAGGGATTCCATGGGGAAAGTGTGAAACATATTGAAAGGTCCCAAAAAACACCTAAACACCCTTCATTTCATACATTCTTACACTGAAAAACACCTTCAATCAATTCCCACTCCAAAAAGCACCTCCACACACTACATTCCATCAATTAACACCTCAAAAAGAACCTATTCACCCTACATTTCATCATTGAATTTGTTAGATTAGAATATTAAAAATACCATGATACAAAATAACTTCCTTGTTTCGCTTATTAATAATGTTAGTTTTAATCTAGAAACTTCTGTAAGAAAGATAAGTCTTGTTTTGGGAAAAAAACAGACCACAATTTCTTCGTTCAATTAACCCATTTAAAAATAGGATGAGTTTAATTCTAAAACACGAACAACACAAATTCGAAGATTATTCGGGCGACGGTATCTTTTCATCAATATTTTCTCTAGGTAAAACAATAATTCCAAAAGTAGCTAGCTTTGTTTCAAACAACAAATCACTTATTTCATCCGGGGCTAAAGCCGTCGGCTCAATCGCGGAAGCGGGAAAGAGTATAAGCGACACAGTGAAACAATCTAACGAGTTGAAAGAATTACAACTAATAAGAGATCTGCGAAACAGGAGATTAGAAGAAAGGAAAGATTTTAAAGTTATAGGATAAAAATGATAGTCGCTCACACTCCAAAAACTTATTTTG
>NW_008710730.1:28511-29662 GCF_000327385.1 Lottia gigantea
TCAAAGAGAGAATGCAAAGGGCTCTAATCATAAAACTGTTAAAAGCAAAGATGAAATTAGGTATGGGATTGGCAGATGAAATTCATAAAGAATTTAGAAAAACTAAATTCTTTTTAAAAGTTAAAGTATTTGAAAAAGATGAAATATGGTCAGCCGATTTAATTCATATGCCAGTCGAAAGAGGATTTAAATATTGCTTAACAGTTATAGATTTGTATACAAGATATGCTTGAAAAACTAAACAGGATTATCAGTCAAACATGCTTTTGAAACAATCTGGCCGACATCCAGAAAAACTGTGGGTAGATAAAGGAAGCGAATTTTATAATAAAAATATGAAATCACTTGGGTTTGAAATTTACAGTACTCATAATGAGGGAAAAGCTGTAGTAGTAGAAAGATTTATCAGGAAGCTTAAATCAAAACTGTTCAAAAAATTCACAGAACTAAAGTCTCAAAAATGGTTAAAGATTTTACCCACTGTAGTATTGGAATATAATGATAAAATTCTTCCATCGGTGTTTCTCCAATGGAAGCCATTCAAAATCCAGATATTATTAAGTTTTCTTCTGCCCTTAATAATTTTGAAAATGAAATAAATAATTTAAATATTAAACCCAAATTTAAAGTTGGATTTCGGGGAAGGGAGGGTTTGATTCTCCCAAATGTACAGGCCTAGGGTGGAGCAGACACTTTATTTAGAAATTAGGATTAAGGGTCTTGATATTGGGTTTTCTTCTGTTCTTATTCTGATCTGAAATTAGAAAAAATAACTCGCCCGATGGGCGAGAAGTATAATATATGTTATGTACTGATTGATTTTATTTTTCGGGGAAGGGAGGGTTTGATTCTCCCAAATGTACAGGCCTAGGGTGGAGCAGACACTTTATTTAGATTTCGGGGAAGGGAGGGTTTGATTCTCCCAAATGTACAGGCCTAGGGTGGAGCAGACACTTTATTTAGAAATTAGGATTAAGGGTCTTGATATTGGGTTTTCTTCTGTTCTTATTCTGATCTGAAATTAGAAAAAATAACTCGCCCGATGGGCGAGAAGTATAGTATCTGTTATGTACTGATTGTTTTTAGTTTACTATGAACAATATTATCATTTAAGTTCTTATTTTTTGAATATGCAACTATCATTTCTGCTA
>NW_008710730.1:32266-34508 GCF_000327385.1 Lottia gigantea
GGGCGACATTCTTATTGACAATAATAGAAACACCACCCGAGACCTTATCATCACCAGTGCCATAATGGTGGTAGGAAACAAAATGTTTAAACGTAAATCCGTTGGCTTAAGGAAAGTCTCTTGGAAACAAATAGCCAACGGATTGTATTGTTGCATTAATAGCTGAACTTATGACTTAAACCTCGACAATTCCATTGTATTATATTATTTTTTTGATGCATTGTCAGGGTGGTTTGACTGGACTACGAGGTTTGCGGTAAGGGGGGTTGAGAACTTCCGCATCAACCTTTAGCGTCTTTAGCTGGCTGACTTGCATTACTATCACCATCTCTTGACTTCTCAATTTGAGGAGTCTGAGTAGCTGATGATGTAGATGCAGTTGCCTCCGGATCAGATGGTATTAAGGCTAAAGACGCAGATGGTAAA
Source organism: Lottia gigantea (assembly GCF_000327385.1). Taxonomy (NCBI): domain Eukaryota; kingdom Metazoa; phylum Mollusca; class Gastropoda; family Lottiidae; genus Lottia; species Lottia gigantea. The sequence goes on from NW_008710730.1 coordinate 32,693, forward strand.
CGTTTCAGCCATGAGATGTCGGTTTGGCATTCTATGGATCTAGTAGAAGCCTTGACAACACTAGCGAAAGTCTTTCCAGAAGGAGTAGAGGGAACTTCTCCCACTACAACCTTCCGCGCTTCGGGGTAGGAAACTCTGGTTTCTACTTTAATTTTTTAAAGTTTTTTTTAAGTTTCCACTTAGGACAGTCTTTGGAAAAAGCGACATGGTTTCCATCACAGTTACAACAGCAAGGAGTATCACTACAATCCTTGCTGTCATGCCCAGACTTGCCACAACGCGCACATCGCAACGAACTTTTGCAAGTCCGAGTTCCATGCCCGAAGCGCTGACAGTTATAACACCTGGGAGGATTAGGAATAAAAGGTATTTTTTAATATTTAGGTAACCTACTTTTATATCTGATGGTAGTTCGGGTCTGTCAAAGAGAAGTATGAATGTATTTGTAGGTATTAATTGGCCGTCACGACGGATAGAAATTCGATCAACGTTTGTGACTCCAATATCTTTTAGTTCTTCCTTCATTTCCTCCGAAGAACAGCCACTAAGGTCAGGGTGCCGTACAACACCCTTAGAGGAGTTCAGAGAAGAATGCGGTGAGACAGTGATAGGAATATTGACTAAAGATGTTGATTTTAATAATAATTCCGAGTGTATCTTACGGTGGCATTCGAGCAATAAGACCCGTTACGAAGTTTTGTAATGGATTTGGGCTCGCTAGCCAGACCAGTTATTCCTTTGGCGATAGCAAATGGTGATAAAGATGCCAAAGACCTCTCGGGGTCACTACTGTTAATGACAAGAAACAGAGGCCAAGAATCACTACACGAGCTAGATGATTCAGTAAATTCTGTCTCGGTTAGTCTACGTTTATTGTTTTTTTGTTTTGTATTTAATGTAGCCATGAAGAAAGGGAGAGGATTCATCTCCCGAAACCCCCGACAACCACGGACCACAACATCCGCGCGGGCTGTGCGCGGGACTCCAGCGCTGGCGCCCTGGGGGTAATCAGGAGATATACTTGAATAAAAATGAGGAATAGAAGTTCAGGATGGGGCATAGAAATTCCTTGAACTTATATTGTATTTTTACTCAATTGACCCAAGCCGCTGCTTCCGAGTCGGTGAATGACTTGGAGGAAAAGGATATAAACTGTGTCGAGGAAAAGTTTAATCTGTTCTGACCACCGACTCATAGGCTCAACACGACAAGCCGATTGGCCAGTGTGGGCCACCCGTCTAGGAATCCCCTGGCCCAAAGTGATGTCTTGGGAAGTATGTTACCCTCAACCACTAGGAGTCCATTCAAAACCGACACGGGTCGCACCTCACGGCAAACGAGGAGCCCCAATTCAGTCGCCTCTTACGACACGCAATGGGAGGCGGTGGACCTATTCTTAACCCCGGGCCACTGGGGGAACAAATTCGATGAAATCGTAAAACTTGTGAATTAATTATACCAGAAAAAGGTATGTTTTGGGTGAAAGGAGCTCTTGTGCAAGAGTGGTGGATTCTCCAGTTAAAGTCATACTACCTACCGTATTACGATGAAGAAAAGCTATTTCAATATCTTTAGTTAATGAGTTGAATATCCTCGTTTCTACTTCAATTGATGGTGTTATTACGGGTATGAAAAGTTGGAGATTCGTTATTTCTAATTTTGCATCTGAACCATTCTCTCCAAAAAATATCTTATCGTCGTTGATTTCTCTTTGTAGATGAATTTTATATGGTAACCCTATGGAAACCTTTCTGTGTTCCAACAGACCGAATAAAGGATATAATTTCCAATTTACGTAATTACCCCACCTATTATC
>NW_008710730.1:34808-35953 GCF_000327385.1 Lottia gigantea
TATTTGTTTGTGGTACACGATTTTCATTGGGAGTTTGTGGAACTTGATTCTGAGTTCCATCTTTAATTTTGAAATCGCATCTGAAATAAGCATCGGAAAGAAGCAACCAATTCGATAATGAATTTATTTCGAAGGTAATTCTACCACCATCATTCAATTGGGATTTAGAACCAACAGTGGGTGAGATGATAATATAATCCTCTTTTTTCTTGTTAAACGAATAACGAATCGGATCGTATAATCTAAAGATTGGATCTAGTATTTTATTTGCCATTTTTAAGGTTTAAAATTTGAGTAGAAAATTGTGTTTCCAAAAAAAAGAGTTATCTCCCTTTTCTAGACTAAAAATAAAATTACTTAAAACGAGGCTATTAAAAAATGTTATGTTATTTTTATATAAGGGTATTTTTAATATGCTTTTTTTTAATGGAATGTAGGAAATTGATTGAAGGTGTTTTTGGTGTATGAAATGTAAGGGTGTATAGGGTGTAATAATTTATTAAATGTTGGGTGTTTTTTAGTGTAAAAATTTATGAAATGTAGGATGTTTAGGTCTTTGGCTGTAAGAATTTATGAAATGTAGGGAGTTTAGGTCTTTTTTGGGAGCTTATATATTGGTCGCATTTTCCCCATGAAATGAAATGGAATGGGGAATCCCCTTGCGACCAATATATAAGCTCATAAACTACTATTTCCAATTTACGTAATTACCCCACCTATTATTCTCAAGGGTGTTTAATGGTTTCTATAGGATTTGAACCAGGTCTAATTGGTTTATCTATTATATAGTATTGACTTATCTGTTATACAACATTGGTTTATCTGTTATATAGCATTGGTTTATCTGTTATACAACATTGGTTTATCTGTTATATAGCATTGGTTAATCAGTTATATAACATTGGTTTATCTGTTATATAGCATTGGTTAATCAGTTATATAACATTGGTTTATCTGTTATATAGCATTGGTTTATCTGTTATAGAGTATTGGTTTACCTGTTATATAGCATTGGTTTATCTGTTATAGAGTATTGGTTTATCTGTTATATAACATTGGCTTATCTGTTATAGAGTATTGGTTTATCTGTTATATAACACGTGCTTTATCTGTTATATAGTATTGGTTTATGTGTTATAGAGTAT
>NW_008710730.1:36003-36808 GCF_000327385.1 Lottia gigantea
TCGGGCAAGTCAATTTCTATACGCTCAATTGGGATTAGGGTGAGATCGTCTATTGAATGGTCGTCGAGGTTGAAATGATTAGAAACAGGCTTGTCTTTCTTTAATTTGATGTCTGACCTATGAGCATTAAAACGGGTTCGTAAATTATTCTTAGTTTCTCCTACATATTGTTTGGGGCATTTCTTGCATTTCATGAAATTAAATATAATACATTTGAATGTTCACATGTTAGATGTTCCTGGATCGGGTACCTTTTATTCGTAGAGTTGCTTACAAAATAATGTGTGTCTGATATAAAGGGACATGTTTTGCATCTACTGGACAAACATGGAGCAATTGTTAAACCTGGAGGTACTTCGGCATAAAGTCTGTTTTAGCTGCTATCTGAGCTAAGGTGGAATTTTTTATGTTCCGTAAATATCGTTTAGAGTACCAACGCTCTTTCAGTTTTGAGAAAACAATCGTACAGGCTTGGTTGAAATCAGAAGATCTTGTACAAATTCGATGAAATGAAATGAAATGTATTAAGGAGCATCAGCACCAAATGGCCTATATAGCTCCAGAATACGTTAATATAATAAAAAAAACTAAAACAATAAAACACCTATCAATATCACATAAAGGTCACATAGTGACGACAAAACAGACGATAAAAACCATATCACAGAAAAAGTCATTTAATGACTACAAAAAAAACACTAAAAACAATATCACAGGTAATACACCACATGGTGGTATTAAAAACAAACAAAATATTTAAAACAAACAATGACTAATCTATTTAAAATTAAAATAAAGACCTGCT
>NW_008710731.1:0-1577 GCF_000327385.1 Lottia gigantea
TAGGGTACTCCTTTCTTCTTTTTCCCCTATTCCTCCTCCTCCTTATCCTCCATCTTTTCATAAACATCATCATCATCATCATCATCATCCAATATCATCACCATCTTCGTGATCCTAACAGTCCTCTTCCCCCTCTTGATATAACTCTCCCGTATCATCGTCATCATTCAGCGAGTATTATCATCATCATCATCATCACCATCATCATAATCAACTAGTCATAGCTTTTGTCGTCATCCTTCTTTTCGTCTTCCTCCTTTCTAATGACCACCATCACCAGCATCACCAGCATCACCATTCAGCGACCATAATCATCATCGTCATTACCATTCACGGTCCATCATCATCATCATAATCATTCAACGTCCATCAGCATAATTCAGCGTCCAACGTCATCATTTAACGTCATTGTCATCATCATCATCATCAATAAGCTTTCATCATCATCATCATTATCTTTCAGTGTCATCATCATTTAGCGTCATTGTCACCATCATCATCTTCATCATCATTCAGCATCCATCATCATCATCATTATCTTTCAGTGTCATCATCATTTAGCGTCATTGTCACCATCATCATCATCAATAAGCTTTCATCATCATTATCATTATCTTTCAGTGTCATCATCATTTAGCGTCATTGTCACCATCATCATCATCAATAAGCTTTCATCATCATCATCATTATCTTTCAGTGTCATCATCATTTAGCGTCATTGTCACCATCATCATCATCATCATCATTCAGCATCCATCATCATCATCATCATTATCTTTCAGTGTCATCATCATTTAGCGTTATTGTCACCATCATCAATAAGCTTTCATCATCATCATCCTTATCATTATCTTTCAGTGTCATCATCATTCAGCGTCCATCATCATCATCATCATTATCATTCAGCGTCCTTCATCAGCATCATCATCATTCAGCATCGTTGTCATCATCATTCAGCATCCATCATCATCATCATTCAGCATCCATCATCATCATCATTCAGCATCGTTGTCATCATCATCATCATCAATAAGCTTTCATCATCATCATCATTATCATTCAGTGTCATTATCATTCAGCGTCCATCATCATTATCATCATTATCATTCAGCGTCCTTCATCAGCATCAAATTGTCTTCATCATTATTAACGTCATCATTCCCGTTATCATCACCACTATCGCCGTCGTCGTCGTCCATCATCATCATTATCATTCAGCGTCCATCATCATCATCATCATTCAGCATCCATCACCATTCATCATTATCATCTTCATCAATAAGCGTCCATCATCAGCATCAAATTGTCTTCATCATTATTAACGTTAATTCCCGTTATCATCACCCCTATCATCATCATTATCATTACCATTCAGTGTCATTATCATTTAGCGTCTTTGTCACCACCATCACCATCAATAAGCTTTCATCATCATTATCATTACCATTCAGTGTCATTATCATTCAGCGTCCATCATCATCATCATTCAACATCCATCATCATTCATCATTATTCAGCATCGTTGTCATCATCATCATCATCATCATCAATAAGCTTTCATCATCATTATCATTCAG
>NW_008710732.1:0-929 GCF_000327385.1 Lottia gigantea
AAACAATCGAAAAATATTTAGTATGAGTTATTGCCCATGTTCTTGAAAACGCATTCAATTTTTAGACTGTAAGCACTCTAGAAGGCCCAATTCTTGAAAGATTTTGATGAAACTTGGTATTATTATTCAAAAAGTGCAAAAGATGTGTACGACTGGAGGTTTAATATTTCATACTGGTAATTGTTAATGTACTGCCAAATATTTTTATTTAAAATCAATTACCTTGTCTTGCAAGCTATCTTTAATTTTTTGCGCTTCGTGTTTGTTTTACTATGTTTTTTAAATTCTAAATTCATTATGTTGTGTATTTTTCTATACGTTTAATTATTTAAAGTTCGCAACTAAAATACCTTGATTTAGTGACTGCTAAGATAACGTCTGCCAGATTGCCTTCAGCCTGGTAAAGTTCATAACCTCTCTCAGGTCAGGGGAACAAAATGTCATATTCAAAATTAACTCGGTTCTCAGAGATTGGAAAGAAGATTATTGCTGTGGGAAGAAATTATAGGTAGTTATTTTCCTTTGTAAGAAACTGTCATGAATAGTCAAGGTATTTTCTTCTCCGACAACCTAAAATAGGTCGGGATGTAAAAGGCTGTGTAGTGTGTTGTGGCTGTATGGTGAGTCCGAAGTCCAGTCCAACTGCTTATCGTCAAAATTTGAACTTTCTTATGCAAGTTTTTGCTATTCATAATTATACGTGTTAGTCTTATTTCTTAATAAGTTTTTCTGTCATTTAGCTTGAGATTAGATATATCATATAATTTGCTAGAGAATGAATATTAAAACTTATTGAACCCTCAGAAAATTTGATGGATTTTATAATTGATCTATTTCAGTGAACATGCAGCAGAATTAGGAAATGCAGTGCCTTCTAAACCAATTATATTCTTAAAACCAACTTCCTCTTATGTCANATCTGGTCAAGC
>NW_008710732.1:979-2973 GCF_000327385.1 Lottia gigantea
TTTATGATTTATATTTCCAGAGTTATTACCCTTTACTTTCTAAACCTTGTGGATGCTATAAAGAGTATATTAGAATAAGGGAAAGGCCTATTGAAATTCAGAGTTNTCCTACAAAAAAAATATTTTAATCTTTATATAAATTGCACCTAAACTAAACATTGTTTATCGTCCTATATCCGAGAACATTGCATCTTTTCTATTTAAGTTTCTCTGGCGTTCATGACTATAATAACTTACTAGTCGCTAAATCAACCCGATTCCTTGGTGAAGCACAGGCACCATATTCTGCTAAAAAAAATCAAACCTCTTATAGTGTCTATTTTTTGTGCTAGAATCTGGTGTCTGTGTGTTGAAAATTATGTACATGAATATAATATTCCTTTCGTTGTACGATGCTTCTTAACTCTTCACAGGAATTGTATTCCAACAAACTTTTTTTATCCTTTTTTTTTTGCAGATTCCAAAAATTTGTCAAAATGTAAATTATGAAGTGGAACTGGGAGTTATTATTGGTCAAAAAGGATTTGATATTCCAGAAAATAAGGCTATGGATTTTGTAGGAGGATACACATGTGCCTTAGATTTAACCGATTTTGGTACCTTAGGGACGTCGAGAGAAGCTAGAGGACCTTGGTCGTTGGCGAAAGGATTTGATTCGTCGTGTCCAGTGGGAGATTTTATTCCCAAAAATCGTATCCCAGAGCCCGATAACCTGAAAATATGGCTTAAGGTTAATAACACACTAAAACAAGATGACAACACTGGAAATCTTATCTTCACCTTACCCCAGCTTATAAGCTACATCAGTAAATATATGACTCTAGAGCCAGGAGATCTCATAGTAACGGGAACACCTGATGGATATGGACCCGTGTCACATGGTGATAAAATCAAAGCTGGCCTAGGCGATGTAACTGAAATCAGTTTTGAAATTGAACGACTTTGATATTGAAATTAAAGTATTGTTTTTCAATAGTTTGTCAACCTTTTGTTTGTGCTTTGTTTTTCTGCTGTTTTTATACCCATGTCTGTCCGTCTGTCTGTCCACAATTGCTAGTAAACACTCTAGAGGGAAAAATTCCTGATGGATTTTGACGAAACTTGGTGTAAGTGTTTGTAATCACCCAATGATAAACTCTATTAAAAATCAGAAAAATCGAAAATTATCTAGTATTAGTTATTGTCCTTGTTCTTGAAAACGCTCTAAATTTGAGCTTTTTAACACTCTAGAAGGCACATTCCAGACGGATTTGTTATCATCAAAGGATGAACTCTATTATTGAAAATCAGAAAAATCGAACAATAGTTAGTATGAGTCATTGCCCATGTTTTTTTGACGAAACTTATTTTGAGTGTTTGTTATCAGCTATTTTATTACAGTCAAGTAACCTTATTTCGTGCTATAACCTATTTTTCGTGCATCTCCGGAAATGATTAGGCCTAATAATTTACATCTGCGATCTCGCGTGACCTCCGCACTTGCTTCTTTTGATAATATCAGTGTTGTGGGATTGATCACAAAGCGTCTTTTTTATGAGATTTCCGACAGTTGACAGTGGGCGTATTTACATTGCCTGATACGCTATCTTGAAAGTTGAAAGTGACGAATCTACGTCAGAGGCCCAGAGCGTTCTGTTTGTAAGTCTATGCATAGGACTATCCTATGTGATTACAAATTGTGCCATAAAATGATCGGGAATAGTATTAGTGCAACTTTTTACTATTGGTTGGTAATGCGCGTTTCTGATTAACATCAAACGTGGAATTTCGACGATGGTGGTTGACATGATTTCCTGTTTTTCTTCGTTTATTCACACATAGAACTGTACAACTGCGATTCAAAGAACTGTTTACTGAATCCCGACGGCTAAATCTTTAAGTCTATCAAACTTATCGTCTGCTAACCAACGTTGAACGGTTTTCATCTGATATTTCGTGCTTTATCCTGCCATTATTTGGATTTGACGGCCAACATTCCAGTCATTTTTATACGC
>NW_008710732.1:9619-11104 GCF_000327385.1 Lottia gigantea
TTTATCATTGGATTGACAGATCTAAATAGTCATCACTGCAAACATTTCATAGCGAATATTCTTACAATGAATTTAGAAAATTCTATTCCTGTTATTTCTTTTAAATATCTTTGATTTCCTTCCTGTCCATATAATGATAAAAGTTTGCTCAGTTAGATTTAAAGTTGTAATCACATCTTTATCATTGGATTGACAGATCTAAATAGTCATCATAGCAAACATTTCATAGCAAAAGACATACATTCAATCCTGCCTTTTTAATGTCATTAATAAAAGTTTGCTCAGCCATGTGAAAAGTTGTAATCAAATGTTTATCATTGGATTGACAGATCTAAATAGTCATCATAGCAAACATTTCATAGCAAAAGACATACATTCAATCCTGCCTTTTTAATGTCATTAATAAAAGTTTGCTCAGCCATGTGAAAAGTTGTAATCAAATGTTTATCATTGGATTGACAGAACTAAATAGTCATCATAGCAAACATTCCATAAAATTTTTTCCAAGAATTTAAGAGCTTGACAAATCTGAAGAGACATTACTACAAACTATTTATTACTCCAGAACTCTTTTTCTCCAAATTCTATTAGGCCACACCAATTCAATTAGTTGAATTACGGGCAAAACTTTTGAAAAAAGCAGGGAGCAGGGGGGGATAAAAATAAATAAAAAAAAATCTGCATTTCAAGAAGACGAAAAAGGAATGTATTTAAAACTTTATTTATATCCTTTGGAAACAAACAAACACCAGATTAAACCTTATGGATTTAAAATTAAATTGTCTTAAAACTGCTACGGGTGTAACTATCTCTACATCGGTAGTTTCATGGTCTATTTCGATACCGGCTTTAACGCTGGAGACGGTTACTTCTTCTGTGTCCTGCCATCCGGAGCGCGTCAACAAATTACCAACATTTTCGTCATCAGAGGCACGCACTATAGTTCGTTTTGTGACACGGCCCTTGGAGACGTTGATATAAACATCGAGTTCAACGCTCATTTTCTCACATTTTCACATAGATGTATTTTCATCACAATTGAATAATGGCCGACGAGAGAATTTTTACAAAATTTGCAGACTGGAACGAACCAAATCACAAATCATGTGTTGTTGGTTTATTTTATTTTTTGAAAGGCTTTTCCAGATTTCCAGAACTAATCTCATAATACAACAAATTTTAAAACTATCTAACCAACAATCAACATATTACAAACCAATTTATCTTTCGAATGAAAATAGCTTCAGTTCAAGATTTATTTTAAAAATTTGCAGGCACCTCATTTGCATAGTCGTACTTGCTTTGTAGTACCGTTATCAAAAACATCGTGGAACTAGCCTTTTGTCTCATTAACACTGACTGACCATTCAACAGTGAACGCTTTCGCTAAGCGAGTACAACTTATCAACCGAGTTACGTCCCTTTAGGATTTCGTGTTGAAATTTTTACATCGGCGGACACAGTAAGAATAAAAAAATAATAGAT
>NW_008710732.1:11154-14541 GCF_000327385.1 Lottia gigantea
CACAAATAAATTTAACGAAGAGATCGGTTAACAGTTTAGTAGTATCTGATACTGGCACAACAATTGATTGAATGCTCCAGATTACAGGGTAAGCTTACTTTCAAAATATTGGAAATTTAATTCATAGATATATCCAAAGCCGCTACCAGGAATATTGGGAATGACGTTCTTCTATGATACGAGTTGACAGCTTTAGAGCTTTTGTCAATATGAAGGCTGAGATTAAGCCTTTAATAACATGGTTCTGAATAGAAAACTGGTCAAAAGCTTATATTAAGATCACAAATTTGATTTTTTTTCAACACATATTAACATTTTAACCTTTGATAATAATAACTTAAAACTGTAATTGTAAGAAACAGCAAATAAAGATTGGCTTTAAGTATAGTACATTTGGATTGCAGTCTGCAGCAAAATGACAAAATCATATTGATTAAAAGCTGATAAATTTGTTTTTCAGCTGCTGAGGACAATCCATGAAGTTTCAAAAAATATTTTTGTCAGCATCAAAGTCAATGACAAATTCCCTTGGTCAACATGTCCATTCTGGACTGTTTCATATATTGAGTTGACTCAAGGGAGTTAAAAGTAAGAGACTATTATTATCATTTAATCCAGTCCACTACCCAAATGTACCATAAAGTATTAAGTTTGTATTGGTGCTAATTATTTAATAATCATCTATATCAAAATCATCATATTCCTGCAAGTCTGGATGAAACATCTGGAAATCTACTTGGTACCGTAATATACCTGTAATATAAACAACATCTTATTTAACTAACATTATATCAGATGTATATTCCTTTCAAGGTAAAGCAAGAAGTAGAGTACACATTGGTTGGAAAAAAATAGGGCAATAGGAACAGTTTCGCCATTATTGTGTATAGTCTTCAGAAGGACAAGAAATGTACAAAAATCACATTTCTTCAAAAATACCTTAAACTTTCAATTTCACTTTCTATTTCTTTATATGACAGAATCTCAATATAAGACGAGTTGTCTTTTAAACTTTTGAATGCTGATAATTCTAGATGTGTTGGAAGGCTGAAATTTTGACTATGAACGCTATAACCGATAAGATTAGCTAAAAAATTCCTGTTTTTGATACAAAGGTATGATTAGACAAACTGATGATGAATCTGTCCCTTTGATTATATTGAATGATATATACCACCAATTTAAAGAGCTTTATTTTTTTAAAATCCAATACCAGCATATAGATTCATTTGAGTTTAAATTTTGTTTCCTAATTTGATTATCAGTTATTTTTGCAAGCGTTTATGTGCTAAAAAATCAAACCATTAAAATAAACAAAACAATCTGCAACCATAACGGAAAAAAAAACATGAATTTTTTTCACCAAGTGCACATTTTTTGTTCTCGTGGTATTAATATTTATCTACTTTACTATTTTATATTGTCAGATATATTTAATAGTTATAATCAAATCTTTATCATTGGATTGACAGATCTAACTAGTCATCATAGCAAACATTTCATAGCGAATATTCTTACAATGAATTTAGAAAATTCTATTCCTGTTATTTCTTTTAAATATGTTTGATTTCCTTCCTGTCCATGTAATGTTACTGATAAAAGTTTGCTCAGTTAGATTTAAAGTTGTAATCAAATCTTTATCATTGGATTGACAGATCTCAATAGTCATCATAGCAAACATTTCATAGCAAAAGACATACATTCAATCCTGCCTTTTTAATGTCATTAATAAAAGTTTGCTCAGCCATGTGAAAAGTTGTAATCAAATGTTTATCATTGGATTGACAGAACTAAATAGTCATCATAGCAAACATTCCATAAAATTTTTTCCAAGAATTTAAGAGCTTGACAAATCTGAAGAGACATTACTACAAACTATTTATTACTCCAGAACTCTTTTTCTCCAAATTCTATTAGGCCACACCAATTTAATTAGTTGAATTACGGGCAAAACTTTTGAAAAAAGCAGGGAGCAGGGGGGGATAAAAATAAATAAAAAAAAATCTGCATTTCAAGAAGACGAAAAAGGAATGTATTTAAAACTTTATTTATATCCTTTGGAAACAAACAAACACCAGATTAAACCTTATGGATTTAAAATTAAATTGTCTTAAAACTGCTACGGGTGTAACTATCTCTACATCGGTAGTTTCATGGTCTATTTCGATACCGGCTTTAACGCTGGAGACGGTTACTTCTTCTGTGTCCTGCCATCCGGAGCGCGTCAACAAATTACCAACATTTTCGTCATCAGAGGCACGCACTATAGTTCGTTTTGTGACACGGCCCTTGGAGACGTTGATATAAACATCGAGTTCAACGCTCATTTTCTCACATTTTCACATAGATGTATTTTCATCACAATTGAATAATGGCCGACGAGAGAATTTTTACAAAATTTGCAGACTGGAACGAACCAAATCACAAATCATGTGTTGTTGGTTTATTTTATTTTTTGAAAGGCTTTTCCAGATTTCCAGAACTAATCTCATAATACAACAAATTTTAAAACTATCTAACCAACAATCAACATATTACAAACCAATTTATCTTTCGAATGAAAATAGCTTCAGTTCAAGATTTATTTTAAAAATTTGCAGGCACCTCATTTGCATAGTCGTACTTGCTTTGTAGTACCGTTATCAAAAACATCGTGGAACTAGCCTTTTGTCTCATTAACACTGACTGACCATTCAACAGTGAACGCTTTCGCTAAGCGAGTACAACTTATCAACCGAGTTACGTCCCTTTAGGATTTCGTGTTGAAATTTTTACATCGGCGGACACAGTAAGAATAAAAAAATAATAGATTTTTTCATTTTTATTTTTATTGGGATTCGTCAAAAAAGCAGGTCGGCGGGCCCGTAATCCAAGTTTATAAATTGGTGTCGCCTTATATAGATCTGAAATAATTTATCTCTTACCTCCAATTCCACCAAATCCTCTCACAAATTGGGCACCTTCTTGGGATTTATCTGTAATAATTTCTAATGTGGCACCTGTAAATGAAACAATTGTTGATAGAAAACAGATTCATTTTAGACTCTTTGACAAATTACATGTGCACTCGACAATGGAATAACTAACATTAAGGTGTTCTCTAGAAGGATATTAGTAAAATAAGTCAATTACATGTTAAACAAAACCTTGAGTACTATCACTATGATTATGAATGATAGACCAATTGCTATGTCAAATTTCTCTATGCCTAGTTTGACGCTGAGAAAACAATATATATTTTATCAGTAACACAAAGGCAATATTCTGTAACTGTTATAAAGTTAATTTTAGACACATACCAAAGTTTTTATAATTATTAGCAAACCATTCTAATAGGGATACTTGTTCAACCATTTCCATTTCAACACCCGTCTAAAACATCAAATA
>NW_008710733.1:0-1576 GCF_000327385.1 Lottia gigantea
CATTTGCTAAATAAATGTCAACAGAAATCAAATTTACTTAACAACTGTAAGTTTTTAGCAGGTCTAAGTAGTTGTCAAACAGAACGTTGTCTCTAAAGCAAAAATCTTCCAAAATCGGATTAAAATATCAAAAATGTACATCATAATTATATTAAGCTTAAAGAACAAAAAAAGATTCAAATTAATATAATTACATTACACTTGTATTAGGATTTTTTGAAGAAGTGGGATTTTCAAAGATAATTGTATTATAATATAAAAAAAAACCAAATTGTCCTATTTTCTAGTTTTCTCTAGGGGTTCAAGGACAGATTCTTGGATAGAATTTGAAGGACAAAAACAATTTTTTGGGGGATAGTCTAATTTTTTTGCAAATCGATGCTATCATTGTCTCCGATACTTCAAAGTTTGAAAAAACTCTTTAAAATACGTCGGAAATACGTTGGAAATAAAATAGAACCGTTATATAATCCTGCACCTGATAAGGCATATGAAGTCAGGTGATGACAGTGCGGTGTGCAATGAGGGACAAATTTATATATGAAACACTCAAGAAGACACAATTCTTGATAGATTTTATTCAAAATCAGAAAAATATTTAGTATAAATTATTGCCCTTGGTCCTGAAAATACGTACAATTTTTAGCACGTAAACACTCTAGAAGGCCCAATTCTTGACGGATTTTGGCAAAACTTGGTAATATTATTCAGTATCGCCCCAAAAACTTCAAAAAAAAAGAAGTGTATGACTGAAGGTTGAATATTATTTAGAGGTGATTGTTACTATACTGCCAAATATTTTCATTCAAAATCAAAGCTGCCAGTGAGCGTATATCATCTTATAAGCCTATTTTTTACAGTGACGTTGGTTGACCACACCTTTACCAATAGGTTCAGAGCATCCAAAAAACTAAAAACAATCCACAAGTTTGCTTCGAAATATGGCTCAATACTTTTTTGGAGTAACGAAACAAGCATTTTTTATAAGGAAAACAACTTAGGACTTCTAGAATCCTCTCTACCGGCTGGTCCTTGGCCCAGTGTGTTTGCATTGGTCTTTTCGGACCCATTTACAGCTGTGAGGAACGATGAGCATTGGTCTTATTCTCAATGACTTAATTATCAATGTTAGTGATTGACCCACCAGACGACTGGAGCACTAAAATTACCACAATATAATTATTGGGGAATAAGGCCATTGACATTCACTCGTCGACCAAGATTAGAACCTATGACCGCCATTTGCTATCTAAAACCTTTGACTAAGAGATCGTGCTTCCTTATAACTACGATTCCCACAAAAATGTGCCATCGAGAGTTATTGGCTGGGTGATTCGAAGTCTAGAAAACAAAATAAAACCTTCAACCAGACCCATTAAAATTTGCAAGTCTAATTTCATAGTCGGAAACACTTATGAAATGGCTGATGACAGAGCATTCTACGGATTTAATGAGGCCATAAGTTGTGGTAGATTTAATCAACTTCCGAGTTGGGATGTACAAATACACATATGTATTTCACACAAACTAATTATGCACTGTGTTCGCTCGGAAGAATATATTGCTATGTTACGAT
>NW_008710734.1:0-1576 GCF_000327385.1 Lottia gigantea
TTCTACTTTTAGTATTTAACTTATTATCCTATGTCCTATTTGTCCTATTGTGTACTTTTTTGATAGATTTATTTGTAAATGGGAAATATTTTAACGAAAATTGTTCATGATTGTACAGATATGGGATATCATAAACCTTTGCATATTTGTACACAAAATAGGATAAGATGAAATTTGGTATATTTGTACACCAAATAGGATATCACAAAACTTTGCATTGCGGTATACAAAATAGGCCAGTATATTTTTGACAAACTCATTTGTAAATAGGTTTTCATACAAAAAACATTATCCAATTTGTAATAGTATTGAAGAACGTTGCGTATACAAAATAGAACAATGTATTTGACTTCTATATACATGTATAACCAAACATTGCCTTTAACTTATAATTTATCAAATATCCTTTCGCTTGTATATAAATCCTATTTTGTAAATATTTGTAAATAAAAAATTAGGATTGTATTCTTAATCTAAATTCTCATTTTGAAAAATGGCTTTTTTTAGATAATCAGTTGAGAAATATTGTTATTTTTGTAACAAACCAATTGTGAACTCTATTAATGCCAAGAAAGAAAATCGATACAAAAAATCGAAAAAAATATCTTAAAATAATCAATTTTGTTTTTCAATCATTTAAATGGATTTCGACTTTTATTTCAAGTTATGAAATTTGACCCAAATTTCCCAGCAAAATTCAAAGTGATGATTTAAAACTAATCCCTTAAACCAACAAAATTTAAAAAATCTTAAAAGTCAATACGACGATATTTTAAAGACAAATTTGCTCGTATAGCCTTTATATGACATAGATAAAACTCCATTTCATTTCATTAGTTCAATAAGATACAAAACAGTTGGGTACAAAACTCTATTTCATTTCATTAGTCCAATAAGATACAGAACAGTAGGATATAAAACTCCATTTCATTTCATTAGTCTAATAAGATACAGAACAGTAGGATATAAAACTCCATTTCATTTCATTAGTCCAATAAGATACAGAACAGTAGGATATAAAATTCCATTTCATTCCATTAGTCTAATAAGATACAGAACAGTAGGATATAAAACTCCATTTCATTTCATTAGTCTAATAAGATACAGAACAGTAGGATATAAAATGCCATAACAGCATTTAATATGCCCATGTACGCCAATTTAAAATATAAGATTATTTCATTTCACGAGCACTATTTAAGCTCATGCATGTAGGGTGTAAAACTTTCAAGATAAACGTATTTAATCAGTCTTGTCTCGTTCACTACACTTGGTCACTAGTCGTACCTGAATACAAACACTCAGAGATGACCTTTGAAGGCCGATACAGGTCTTAGTAGGGAAATAACAGTTATATTCTTTATGTTAAATCATTTCCTTGAGAGTCAAATATCAAATAAGAAGTATTTGAATATAGTTACGTTAAGACAATCGTGGATTCACCCAACCCCCAAATGGAGTTCAATATCCTACTGTTCTGTATCTTATTGGACTAATGAAATGGAGTTCAATATCCTACTGTTCTGTATCTTATTGGACTAATGAAATGGAGTTCAATATCCTACTGTTCTGTACA
>NW_008710735.1:0-2777 GCF_000327385.1 Lottia gigantea
ACACATGATATGAGGTTTTAAATCTGACTGTTTTTATACGTGTTATTTAATTAGTGTTTTGGGGTTATTTATAATCAAGCTAAGAATATGAGGTTTTTATCACAAGATCCGCGCTTTTATGAGCTTTCGAACGGTACTAAAAAGTCAAAACGACCAAATATGGCACATACAAGTGATCACCCACGATATTCTGTTTTTATCACAAGATCCGCGCTTTTATGAGCTTTCGAACGGTACTAAAAAGTCAAAACGACCAAATATGGCACATACTAGTGATCACCCACGATATTCTGTTTTCGAAGTATTCGATTGAGGTCAGAATTGGAACAGATGGAATCAAGCTGTTTGAAAACAATAAATTTTTATGCGTAAAGCCAACGTTAACTAGAAGTCCATTAGGGATAGATATTTATTTGTATTTTTGTAGGTGGTATAAATGAAAAAGAGTTTGCTAGAAGATTATGGGGCGACATGTATTTTAACAGTAAAACGTAAGTAAATCCTGAAACATGGTGAAATTTTATATCAACTAGTTGGTCTTACTAGCATTATGGGTGTGTAAACGCAATTGATCACGTGACAAACTGAATAAATGACGAAGTCAATAGCGTTTACACACCAATAATGCTAGTCAGACCAACATTTAATTCTTATATTTATATTCAGATACTTTTATTAATACAATTTTCACTGTTTTATATGATCAGTTATTTGAATTTACCACAAATCTTAGATTACGTCATTGTTGTGTTTTGATGATGTCATAGTATCACGTGATAAACTACAGTTTATAGAAAAATAAACACCAGTTTGTGTAACTGGTTCATTGAAGAGAGTGATAATAGAAATGGAAATATAATAAAATAGTTTATAATGAAATATTAAAAAAAAAAAACTTACCAAACTCTGGCCAGTGCTTCCTTCCAATCAAATTCTTCATTTCGTGCTGCCGAGTTAGAATCAAAGTTCCTGGAAATAGAAAAATAATAATTCAATACTTTTACAGGAGGAAATTCACGAAGAAGGCGCCTAGTAATACAGCCCAGCGGAGTTTCGTCGAGTTTATTTTGGAACCATTATATAAGATCTTCGCACAAGTACGTTTTTGATTTTTATACTTAAAGGGACAGGCGCACCATTTTTTAGTTTAATTTGACTACTAGAAATGTACGAAAATCACATAATTCCTTTAAATATATCTCAAACTAGGAATTTCACTTTCGTTGCCATTTTGGAGGGTTGATTTGAGTCTTGAATATATGTAAATAGTCTTCAGAAGTACTAGAAATGTACCAAAAATTACATAATTCCTTCAAAAATACATCAATACACTATACATGGTCCTTGGCTTGGTTGATTTGAGTGTTGAATATATGTAAATAGTCTTCAGAAATACTAGAAATGTACAAAAATCACATAATTCCTTTAAAAATATCTCATACTAGGAATTTTACTCACTATTTCTATAGATGTCTTTTCTATATAAGGCAGTGTCTCAAGAAAAGACAAGTCGTCATTTTAACATTCAAACGTGGATAATTCTGGACACACATGGATTTGAAGGCTCAAATTTTGACAGTGAGCTGTGAACACTATTACTGATTGGCTTAGCTAGAAAATGAGAGGTGTCGATATCTATCTAGCCTTATTTCCCTTGTTTCTATTTATAGATTGTAGGAGATGTCGATACATGTATACCTCAAGTTTGTGATGAGTTAGGAATCCATCTTGGTAAAGAAGAACAGAAGTTAAATATTAAACCATTACTACGATTAGTTTGTAGTCGTTTCTTCGGCTCTTTTACTGGTACGTAACATTACAAAAGGTTTTCTTCAATTTATACCATTTTAATTTTCAATCAGACGTCTGTGGTTCTTGTTAAAGAGATTGTAAAGAGGTTTTCTAAATTTTTTATGTGTATCAGGGACACTGATAGCATCAATTTACACCATTCTAATTTTCAATCAGATGTCTGTGGTTCCTGCAATTCCACTAAAACTAAGTGTTTGATGACGTCCCTAAACACAAAGGAACCCTTTTCCATTTAATTCCCTGATTCCCAAACGAGCAGACGTCACTAATCAAGCGCCACCTATAATTGTGTACCAATTATGCTGTTCAATTTGCCCAGGTTTTGTTGCTATCTTTTGGGGTGTCTATGGAACGCATTTTGAAACATTCTGATGCCCCTGCCAGTGCCTTCAATTCTATATAATAATGTACTTATGGTATTGATTTATCGCAGGTTTTGTTGATATGTGTATAGAACACGTCCCCTCCCCACAAGATAACGGTAAAACCAAGATAGAACATCTTTATACTGGTCCGTCTGATTCTGAATTAGCTGAGGAGATGTTTAACTGTGATCCAGAGGCAAGTTTTGAACTTTTTATTTTCTTTAAAAAAAACTTTCAGGTCTTCTCAGAGATTCGAATTCTGGACTGTTTGCACCCATTTCAAACTCAATTTCATTTCATTTTACCGTAAATTTCAGGGCCCTCTAATGATATACACAACAAAACTCTACCCCACAAACAATGCTACGTGTTTGGGCGTGTTATGAGTATATCCAAGGCTTGTTCTAATGATATTATTTTTAACCAATCAAAGCTTGTCATGTAGATCTGTTCGTTGATATTATAAGGAATTGTGGGATAGCGAAACCCAAAGTAGAGCAATATAACTGTTTCTTTTGGTTTTGCTCAGTAAATTAGATGCTTACGTCATTTGCTTGGTTACATCGAGCAAATGGTGGCTGTGGGTTCCGTTCTTGATCA
>NW_008710735.1:3229-4359 GCF_000327385.1 Lottia gigantea
GACGTCATTTGCTCGTTACATCAACAAATGATTGTGGANCGGCTCTTATCTTGGTCTAGATTTTGGTGTATAATTGTCATAAATTTGAGCGAAAATTGTTTTCGACCTACAAAAAAGGCGAAATGTCTCCTTAATGTCGAATATTGTAGATTTAAAGATGGGAGAGAATGTGTTAATTTTAAACGTTGAAAATTGTAGATATAAAATCGAAGTGAATCGTGTATCAGCTGGAAACTGGATATTAATCGAAGGAATTGATCAACCGATTGTAAAAACTTCCACCATTACTGATGTCTCTACTAACGATGAGGTATTTATTATTTATTTTATTAGTTGAGCCTTTAGGAGAGAGTTAAATTAATGCAGATAGTTAACTAACAGTTACACCATGAACAATTATAGAATAAATAGTTATCAAATGAGTTCCATACATTTATTAGTTGAGCCTTTAGGAGAGAGTTAAATTAATACAGATAGCTTACTAACAGTTACACCATGAACAATTATAGAATAAATAGTTATCAAATGAGTTCAATACATTTATTAGTTGAGCCTTTAGGAGAGAGTTAAATTAATACAGATAGCTTACTAACAGTTACACCATGAACAATTATAGAATAAATAGTTATCAAATGAGTTCAATACATTTATTAGTTGAGCCTTTAGGAGAGAGTTAAATTAATGCAGATAGCTAACTAACAGTTACACCATGAACAATTATAGAATAAATAGTTATCAAATGAGTTCCATACATTTATTAGTTGAGCCTTTAGGAGAGAGTTAAATTAATGCAGATAGCTAACTAACAGTTACACCATGAACAATTATAGAATAAATAGTTATCAAATGAGTTCAATACATTTATTAGTTGAGCCTTTAGGAGAGAGTTAAATTAATACAGATAGCTAACTAACAGTTACACCATGAACAATTATAGAATAAATAGTTATCAAATGAGTTCAATACATTTATTAGTTGAGCCTTTAGGAGAGAGTTAAATTAATACAGATAGCTAACTAACAGTTACACCATAGACAATTATAGAATAAATAGTTATCAAATGAGTTCAATACATTTATTAGTTGAGCCTTTAGGAGAGAGTTAAATTAATACAGATAGCTAACTAACAG
>NW_008710735.1:4933-5736 GCF_000327385.1 Lottia gigantea
CGTCAGTTGTCTGAAGATCACATAGCGTGAAACTCTGAGTAACAACAGCATGGTTTTTAGGGTTCTGTTTTAATATTTCAAAACATAGACACACATAAATTCAGAATACCTATATTCAATTTTAGAATAATCAAAGTTGAATTGCCTGCATATAAAAGTAACTGAAGTCGTTTTTAAAATGATCAGTGAATATAATCTACATGTAAATGATAATAATAATCTATTATAACAGCAGGGTGTAACAGTTGAATATTGAGATAATTTTTAACAGGATATCTCAGATTGATGGGAAAAATATTCAACTACATTCCAATACAGTGTATTTACATCTTTCAAATATACTGCCTGATAATTTCAATATATTCTTGAAACAGGAATATAAAACTTTTGGGGTCGTATCCAGCGCTCTTACCTTGACTAAAGTAGAATTTTGGCTAAAGTCGAACTTTACAAAGTTGGGATGAAGGGCCGTATGCAGCGCTCTTACCTTGACTAAAGTGGAATTTTGGCTA
Source organism: Lottia gigantea (assembly GCF_000327385.1). Classification (NCBI taxonomy): domain Eukaryota; kingdom Metazoa; phylum Mollusca; class Gastropoda; family Lottiidae; genus Lottia; species Lottia gigantea. Next base: position 5,446 of record NW_008710735.1, read on the forward strand.
AAGTCGAACTTTACAAAGTTAGGATTAAGGCTTTTATTTTTTACATTTGAGAGTCAAATTTAAGCACGACTTTCGTAAAGATCGATCGGTGCATACCTAAAGTTCGACTTAAGTCTAACTTTTGTCGAAGTTTAGGTAAAGTATGAGCGCTGCATATGGCCCTCAGCTTCTGTTTGGGTTTATGAAATCGTGGACTGAGATTGGGAAAATAACACATTTTAATACATCAGTTTTATTAACTACATATTTTAAATATACTACCTGATAATATCAATATATTCTAGATACCGC
>NW_008710735.1:8919-11896 GCF_000327385.1 Lottia gigantea
GTGAAAAACTTTATCATAAGATGGTGAACAAATTTAAATTGGTTGGTAGATGACAAGTTAACGTCTGCTTCCAACAAACTCAGATTTCAAATAGTGCTGTAAAACTTATTCTGAATGGATTTCAAATTTTCATATTTTCATTTTGTTAATTAAAGAGATTGTAAAGAAATTTTCTAAATTTTTTATGTGTATCAGGGACACTGATAGCATCAATTTACACCATTCTAATTTTCAATCAGATGTCTGTGGTTCTTGTTAAAGAGATTGTAGAGAGGTTTTCTACATTTTTTATGTGTATCAGGGACACTGATAGCATCAATTTACATCATTCTAATTTTCAATCAGATGTCTGTGGTTCTTGTTTAAGAGATTGTAAAGAGGTTTTCTAAATTTTTTATGTGTATCAGAGACACTGATAGCATCAATTTGTACCATTCCAATTTTCAATCAGACGTCTGTGTTTCCTGCAATTCTACTACAAATACAGGAACCACAGACATCTTAGTTGTGTGACAGATATGATGGCCTTTTGGAAATGTACAGTGAATTTCGAGTTTCTTTATTCTGTCAAAATGGCGTCATTCCTTGTGTTTCATTTCATTGTAAATACAGAATAAACATTATTATTATTAAATACATTGTTTGTTAATGAAACACCATTTTGGGGTAAGAGGGACTGTCATGGAAAAAGTGTCTAGTCGTTGGATGGACAAAGAAAACCAAGCCCTGTGCGCTACAGGCTGTACATGTTAAAGATCCCTCTACAGTTGGAAATCGAAAAAGAGCAGGCTAATGCTGCTTTGATAGCAATATTTCCCTCATTGTACACTGTACAAATTTATGTTCACAGTTATAAGCTGTAAGAATTACGTCCTACTGTTCTGCACCATGCAGTGTACAATGAGGGAAATTTTGAGACATCTTTAAATGAAATGAATGGCGTTTTCCATCCTACTTTTCTGCACCATGTGGGCTAATGAAGACAGGCAACACCATGTAGTGTGCAATGAGGGAAATTTTAGCAGGACATCTCTAAATGAAATGAATGGAGTTTTACGTCCGACTTTTCTGCACCATGTGGGCTAATGAAGACAGGCAATGCCATGCAGTGTGCAATGAGGGAAATTTTACCAGGACAGTGGCATGAGCCAACCCTTAATGATTTACAACTTTCAAGGGATCATTTAAAGCATTATATAAATCAAAGTAGGTCAAGAAAACTTAACTGTGGTCTGGAAAAAGATGTGAGAAAATGGAGTTATTTCCCTTGTGCTGTTCGATATCCATTGATGTCTAATGAAGAATTATTTCGAAATGAAATGAATGGAGTTTTACGTCCTAGCTCGCACTTATAGGCCTATTAATGAGTACACACCATGCAGCGTGCAATGAGGGAAATTTTGCAAGGACAGTGACATTAGCCCACTCTTTTTACGATTTTCTGTCGAGAGATCTTTAACGTGTACAGCCTGTAGAACAAAGGGCCTTGGTTTATTGCCCCATCTTAAGAGAACGATGTAGACATAAATTCAAAATTTTACCGAAAAACACCAGAGGTAAAATTTGAAAAAGATTAGGCCTAGTTTTTTTTTCACCATGACTAAACAACCATTGAATTTTGAATGAAAAGGGAGCTTTATAATTTATGCAGGGACGCCGACAAAAATCGTTGAGGCGCATAAAATAATCTTGTTTTAGGGTGACCTAATACTGAAATATAATATTTACTGGGGGCGTTTCAAGGTCTTTTACCTACTAAATTTTTTTTTTGAATTTCCAACTGTCAAGGGATTTTTAATGTGCACAGCCTGTAGCTCACGGGTTTCGGTTTATTGTCCCATCTGAACAACTAGACACTTTTTCTATTTCCAACTGTCAAGGGATCTTTAACGTGTACAGTCTGTAACACAGGGCCTCGGTTTATTGTCCAATCCGAACGACTAGACAATAATAAAGTCAATGCCATGCAGTGTGCAATGAGGGAAATTTAGCCAGGACATTAGCCTACATATAAGCTCAAATAACCTTTACTGGGGGTGGTGCAAGGATTTTTACCGAATAATTTTTTTTTTTAATTTCCAACTGTTGAGGGATCTTTAACATGTACAGCCTGTAGCACACAGTGTCAAGGTTTAATGTCCCATCTGATCAACTAGACACTTTTTCCATGTCAGCCCCTCTTACCTACATCACTGAAAGTATTATCTATGCTGGGATTGAACCCTGGACCTTCAGGTTAGCGAGCAAGCGTTAAACTCACTGACAGGGGGAAACCGGATTGAAAAATCTGAAGGTATTATCTCAACCTATGCTGGGATTGAACCCTGGACCTTCAGGTTAGCGAGCAAGCGTCTAACTCACTGACAGGGGAACTGGGTTGGAAAATCTGAAGGTATTATCTCAACCTATGCTGGGATTGAACCCTGGACCTTCAGGTTAGTGAGCAAGCGTCTAACTCACTGACAGGGGGAAACTGGGTTGAAAAATCTGAAGGTATTATCTCGACCTATGCTGGGATTGAACTCTGGACCTTCAGGTTAGAGAGCAAGGGTTTAACTCACTGACAGGGGAAACTGGGTTAAAAAATCTGAAGGTATATAACTTGACCTATGCTAGGATTGAACCCTGGACCTTCAGATTAGCAAGCAAGGGTTTAAATGCATGTCGATCTTGAAACAAACTATAAAATTGTAATTTTGAATGTATTTGCACTCTCGTCCTGACCTAATTCTAAAAAAACAGCTTTTCAAATCGAGCCATCAAAAATAATTACAAAAGATTTGGGAAACGGGGCCATATTTAAACATTGCATAAGTAGAGATCTTATAAAAGGTAAATGCATGAATGCGATCATGGGTGACACTTTTATTCAAAACATAATGAAATTCTTTACGCTATAAAAAATATGAATTAAACCCATCAATGGAAAATGGAGTAAAAAAAGCGTCTATCTGATCAAATATTAGGTCTTTAGTCA
>NW_008710735.1:11946-13401 GCF_000327385.1 Lottia gigantea
ATGGGAAACGTTATGATTTGCTGACAATCGAACACACGTATAACTACCAGCACAGTCCTACACACAAACAGGAGAAATTGCTCACCACGAGCAACGTTTGATCTGTAATAGTGTCATTAACAACTAATCATGTACAAGTCTATGACCACCACATGCTGCTAGTCCACAGTTTTAAACACCAAGAATCATATTACATTTTATTGCTTTTACAGACACAGGTCATAGCATTGTTAAAACTTAAATACTCAAGATTTTAGTAACAACGAAAATCTTTTCCCACCAGCTTTTAAATTTATCCACGAAGATTTCTTTCTTTCTTTCAAAGATTCACTAACTATATGAAACCACAAAACATATTCAGATTGAATAACTATTCACTAACTACATGAAACCAAAAAACCATATTCAGATTGAATATTGATTCAGTAACTATATGAAACCACAAAACATATTCAGATTGAATAACGATTCAGTAACTATATGAAACCACAAAACATATTCAGATTGAATAACAATTCAGTAACTATATGAAATCACAAAACATATTCAGATTGAATAACGATTCAGTAACTATATAAAACCACAAAACATATTCAGATTGAATATTGATTCACTAACTATATGAAACCACAAAACATATTCAGATTGAATAACGATTCAGTAACTATATGAAACCACAAAACATATTCAGATTGAATAACGATTCAGTAACTATATGAAACCACAAAACATATTCAGATTGAAAAACGATTCAGTAACTATATGAAACCACAAAACATATTCAGATAGAATAAAGATTCACTAACTATATGAAACCACAAAACATATTCAGATTGAATAACAATTCAGTAACTATATGAAACCACAAAACATATTCAGATTGAATAACGATTCAGTAACTATATGAAATCACAAAACATATTCAGATTGAATAAAGATTCAGTAACTATATGAAACCACAAAACATATTCAGATTGAATAACGATTCAGTAACTATATGAAATCACAAAACATATTCAGATTGAATAAAGATTCAGTAACTATATGAAACCACAAAACATATTCAGATTGAATATTGATACACTAACTATATGAAATCACAAAACATATTCAGATTGAATAACGATTCAGTAACTATATGAAACCACAAAACATATTCAGATTGAATAACGATTCAGTAACTATATGAAACCACAAAACATATTCAGATTAGATAACGATTCAGTAACTATATGAAACCACAAAACATATTCAGATTGAATAACGATTCAGTAACTATATGAAACCACAAAATATATTCAGATTGAATAACGATTCAGTAACTATATGAAACCAAAAAACCATATTCAGATTGAATATTGATTCACTAACTATATGAAATCACAAAACATATTCAGATTGAATAACAATTCAGTAACTATATGAAACCACAAAACATATTCAGATTAGATAACG
>NW_008710735.1:17968-22112 GCF_000327385.1 Lottia gigantea
GTTGATTTGAGTGTTGAATATATGTAAATAGTCTTCAGAAGTACCAGAAATGTACAAAAATCATATAATTCCTTCAAAAATACAACAATACACTATACATGGTCCTTGGCTTGGTTGATTTGAGTGTTGAATATATGTAAATAGTCTTCAGAAGTACCAGAAATGTACAAAAATCATATAATTCCTTTAAAAATACAACGATACACTATACATGGTCCTTGGCTTGGTTGATTTGAGTCTTGAATATATGTAAATAGTCTTCAGAAATACTAGAAATGTACAAAAATCACATAATTCCTTTAAAAATACAACAATACACTATACATGGTCCTTGGCTTGGTTGATTTGAGTCTTGAATATATGTAAATAGTCTTCAGAAATACTAGAAATGTACGAAAATCACATAATTCCTTTAAAAATACAACAATACACTATACATGGTCCTTGGCTTGGTTGATTTGAGTCTTGAATATATGTAAATAGTCTTCAGGAGTACTAGAAATGTACAAAAATCACATAATTCCTTCAAAAATATCTCAAACTAGGAATTTTACTCACTATTTCTATAGATGTCAAGAAAAGACGAGTCGTCATTTTAACATTCAAACGTGGATAATTCTGGACACACATGTAATTGAAGGCTCAAATTTCGACAGTGAGCTGTGAACACTATTACTGATTGGCTTAGCTAAAAATTTCCTGTTTCTGAGACTAAAGTCTGATTGGTCAAATAAATGGCGCGTCTGTCCCTTTAAGAAAACTGAAAATGTCCCAGTGGTTGCTTATTCAATTTTTATTCATGTTTATTTTGAAAAGGGATAAATAAAATGAATAAAACGGACATAAATTCGTCTGGCCATCAATCAAAGTGTGTCATCTACCTTCAGCCATCTATATTTTATCTTTTTAATTTCCCTCGGGCTTCATACAAGGCCAAGTGATATTTTTTTCTTAAGTCATTTTTAAATAAAAATCGGATGAATGAACGCTTGCTCGATAAACTGAAGGTCCAGGGTTCAATCCCGGTAAAGGTCGAGATAATACCTTAAGATTTCTCAACCCTGTTTCCCCCTGTCAGTGATGCAAGTCAGAGGGACTGACATCGAAAAAGTATCAAGTTGTTAAGATGGGACAATAAACCGAGGCCCCGTGTTCTACAGGCTGTGTACGTTAAAGATCCTTTGACAGTTGGAAAAGGCTAATGCCGTTGTCCTGGTAAAATTTCCCTCATTGCACACTGCATGGCGTGCAGAAAAGTAGGACGTAAAACTCCATTCAATTCATTTCAATTTCGACAGTTGGCAATCGAAAAAGAGTTGGCTAATGCTGTCCTGGCGAAATTTCCCTCATCGCACAATGTACGACCTTAGCCCAATTAGGTGAAAAACAATACGAAGTAAAACTCCATTCATTTCTTGGGCGCCTTTAGAATTCCAAAACTGACTCCGCCTTGAATGTGAGAAAATTCACACATATAATGTCATCTACCGTATGTTGTCAAAATCTTAAGAATTACCATTACCCGCCCTATTCCCTAGTGATATTTATATAATTGCTTAATTAATATTTAACATCCCTTAATGTGAAAAGTACAACAGGGCACTTCAGGTAATTTGCATTGTTCGGACATTCAAAGAAAGGTCAAGGGAATCGGGGAATTAGAATTCGCTGTAAATTCAGCACGGCGGGATATATTTTAATGTAATGTTACCAGGCGACAGTACAGACGGAGAGAAAGGGCGAGCCCGTGGGGGGGACAGTCAAGTTAAGTTCAGGTATTCTTTCTTTTGACCCGGCCCCGAGCAGCATGAGAAAATATTATGTTACGAGTGTGTCGCCATTATAAGATATTGACATTAGTAGACATCAGAGACACTGATAGCATCAATTTACACCATTCTAATTTTCAGTCAGACGTCTGTGGTTCTTGTTAAAGAGATTGTAAAGAGGTTTTCTAAATTTATTTAAGTGTATCAGGGACACTGATATCATCAATTTACACCATTCTAATTTTCAATCAGACGTCTGTGGTTCTTGTTAAAGAGATTGTAAAGAGGTTTTCTAAATTTTTTATGTGTATCAGGGACACTGATAGCATCAATTTACATCATTCTAATTTTCAATCAGATGTCTGTGGTTCTTGTTAAAGAGATTGTAAAGAGGTTTTCTAAATTTTTTATGTGTATCAGGGACACTGATAGCATCAATTTACATCATTCTAATTTTCAATCAGATGTCTGTGGTTCTTGTTAAAGAGATTGTAAAGAGGTTTTCTAAATTTATTTAAGTGTATCAGGGACACTGATATCATCAATTTACATCATTCTAATTTTCAATCAGACGTCTGTGGTTCTTGTTAAAGAGATTGTAAAGAGGTTTTCTAAATTTATTTAAGTGTATCAGAGACACTGATATCATCAATTTACACCATTCTAATTTTCAATCAGACGTCTGTGGTTCTTGTTAAAGAGATTGTAAAGAGGTTTTCTAAATTTTTTATGTGTATCAGGGACACTGATGGCATCAATTTACACCATTCTAATTTTCAATCAGATGTCTGTGGTTCCTGCAATCTTTTTACCATCTGTTTACAATCTCTTTAAAGAATATCTGTTTTAAGTGTGGTATTTCATGGTCGAATGCTGTAATTGTTATACTATTTTATCATAGTTTATATTGTTATATTAAATATTATCACCATATTTGGTTTGCTAGCTCAGCATGGATTTGATTTAAAGATACACTTCAACGATTACATCTAAAACTTCAGTGCGCGATGAGGTAACTTTTGCATAGGTTTACTCTATTAAAATTGTTACGTCGCCTCAACTTTTTTTTTACTGGCTCAGTGAGTTAGATGCTTGCTCGCTAACCTGAAGGTCTAGGGTTTAATAATCAATCTTGGCATAGGTTGAGATAATACCTTCAGATTTTTCAACCCGGTTTCCCCTTGTCAGTGATGTAGGTAAGAGGGGCTGGCATGGAAAAAGCGTTCTGATGGGACAATAAACCGAGGCCCCGAGTGTTACAGGCTGTACACGTTAAAGGGATTGTAAAGATGTTTTCTCAATTTTGTATGTGTATCAGGGACACTGATAGCATCAATTAACATCATTCACATTTTCAATCCAAAATCTGAGGTACGATGTCCTTTCTATATGTTGCAGAGTCTCAAGAAAAGACGAGTCGTCATTTTAACTTTCAAACGCGGATAATTCTGGACACACATGGATTTGAAGTCTCAAATTTTAACAGTGAGCTATGAACACTATTACTGATTAGCTTAACTAAAAAAAAAATCCCGTTTCTAAGACTAAGGTATGATTGGTTAAACGGATGGTGAGCCTGTCTCTTTAAATTGACCAGTCGGATGTAAAACTCCAATGTTAGAACAAAGAATGTTTGTCCACTCGAAGATAAGATAAGGTTATAAAATTAGAAATTAGATCCTAATTTAAACTAGTAAATAAATACGAGGGGTGTTAAAAGGGTAGCGGATATTGAATTAACGATAAGGAATAGAGATAGAACATTTTATCTTCGTCTATAGGAGGTTCACAGACCCTAATTTGTCGTCTTTCTTACCTTAAGGACAGCTATCAGCAGCTATCAGCTTCTCAGGGGGTTGATTCGAGTCTTTCCCCTCCCCCCTCTCCTAAGAAATTTTTGACCCCCACTCTCTCCTTTGAGACCCTGGGTTAGCTTCGGGCCTAATAATTGTTATAAGTAACGACAATAAAGTATGTTTTGACCTACAAGTCGAGTTATTTCTAATAAATCTGCTCGAGTAGAATCTATGTCGTCAATTCCCAGTAATCTCGTGATGAATGACTCTCATATTATTACAATACTTTCTAGTCTGCAGAATTTCCTTGATGTTTTTATTATTTATCATTGTCGACCATTCTTATGAGTCCAAAACTTTCCTTTACCGCCTTGGCTTCGCAAATTTTGTAAACGAACTAGCTTAAAGGAATTGTAAAGAGGTTTTCTAAATTTTTTATGTGTATCAGGGACACTGATAGCATCAATTTACATCATTCTAATTTTCAATCAGATGTCTGTGGTTCTTGTTAAAGAGATTGTAAAGAGGTTTTCTAAATTTTTTATGTGTATCAGGGACACTGATAGTATCAATTTACAT
>NW_008710736.1:0-1575 GCF_000327385.1 Lottia gigantea
ACTTATAAGGCCTACAAAATACAGTGATTGTGGTAATTAAGCCAAACTTGTTCCAGATGATTTGGACATATTGGTAAAAGTTCAACAAGATAATTGGTTAAATTTTTACCAAATTACATCATAATTTAAGATAGCTTGCCAGGCAAGGTAACATACACCCACTACCAGCTGTCAGAAATGATAACAAAATCTTTAGTGGCTTAATAATGAATTTTCAAATAATCTTAAAATCATCTATAAGTCATGGCAAAAACCTGAAACAGTCCATCAAGTTATTATCAAATTCAAACAATGTCTGATCGCTGTACACACAAGGGCAATAACTGTTCATCTGATTATTACCAATTCTGAAATTGACGGAGATCTCATCATATCTAGATGCATACCAAGTTTCATCAAGATCGGATAAAAACTGTCGTCTCTATCTTGCCTACAAGGCACATTTGACGCGTTTTTACTAATAATAATAATAATCTATATATATTGCGCTGATCATTCCAACAATGAAGTTGCTCTGTAGCGCACATAATGTTAACAGCACAAGACACAAAGACGTATAAAAACAGTATTATATTGCTCAGAACACAGTCTAAGAACGAGAAAACACGTCGGTTAAATGAATATGGTTAAAATCAATATTAGTTATTGTTATACGAGTGGATAAAAAGTTCCGTTTTTAAAAGTTTCTTAAAAACGCATACGTGAGATTGTTTGGTCTTCGTAACAATTCTAGCCGCTCTGTTCTGAAGCTTCTGTAGTCAGTCAATTTTATTGTCAGGCAAATGAAACATAAGTGAATTACAGTAATCCATGTTGGAAAGAACAAAGGCATTAACAAGCATCTTGGCTGTATCCATATTGATGTATGGACGCAACTTTCCAATGTTGTACAGATGGAAATTTACTTTCTTACACATGAAATTGATATGACTGTCAAACTCTAATTTACAGTCAACAACATGATGATGGAGTCCAGTATCAACAGCGCAACAATCTTACCACCCTACGAAGAAGAATTCGAAACAGTTGATAATCTTCATTGGTCTCCAGAAACAGCAAACAGCATTTATTTGTTTTGGATACACCAGCTTCAAGCATCGAGTAAGTCTTTAAACTAATTACTGGGGATAAAAATACTGAGAGGCCACCGCTAGGCCAAACTGTAGTTAACTTGAGCCGCAAAATTCTCACACCCCTTCAGCATTCAATCTTAGACCGTGGACTTAAGTTTATTCCCACACCAAAGATAGCTAACTTGAATTATCTCCGACCATCCATTGAACGATTTCAACGAAATCTTAGCTGCACATATTTTTTTCGAAACCACCCCCCACGTGGTGCTAGAACAATGTTTATTCCTAAATCTACGTGGACACCCCCTCAGGCCGCCATCCATCCTGAAATATTGAAAGCATTTGCTAGTATGAATAGCCAAACAGTGAACCTTTCCATAACACACGAAAAGCCGAATCTCACACGAGTGGAACGTGAAGCGTTAAACTTACTTAAGAAAGACGATAGCATTGTTATTAAAAAGAGTGACAAAGGTTCATGTTGTGTCATTCTGAATAGGGA
>NW_008710737.1:0-1574 GCF_000327385.1 Lottia gigantea
TATTTAAAATTACACATTTAAAGATGGTGAGAATATCACTCAGTAATCTAACCTACAAAAATGTTAGATAGTGAGTTGTATTTAAAACTACTCAGTTAAGTGATTTGATTAAAGACTACGACTCAGTAATCAAAGTATACTGATTAGATTATAGAATATTACTCAGTAATCAATGCTAATAATAGTAGAAAATTGATAGTGAGTTGTATTTAGAACTATTCAGTATACTGATTTGATTAAAGACTACAACTCAGTAATCAAAGTATACTGATTAGATTAAAGAATATTACTCAGTAATCAACGCTAATAATAGCAGAAAATTGAGTTTATTTAAAATTACACATTTAAAGATGGTGAGAATATCACTCAGTAATCTAACCTACAAAAATGTTAGATAGTGAGTTGTATTTAAAACTACTCAGTTAAGTGATTTGATTAAAGACTACGACTCAGTAATCAAAGTATACTGATTAGATTATAGAATATTACTCAGTAATCAATGCTAATAATAGTAGAAAATTGATAGTGAGTTGTATTTAGAACTATTCAGTATACTGATTTGATTAAAGACTACAACTCAGTAATCAAAGTATACTGATTAGATTAAAGAATATTACTCAGTAATCAACGCTAATAATAGTAGAAAATTGATAGTGAGTTGTATTTAGAACTATTCAGTATACTGATTTGATTAAAGACTACAACTCAGTAATCAAAGTATACTGATTAGATTAAAGAATATTACTCAGTAATCAATGCTAATAATAGCAGAAAATTGAGTTTATTTAAAATTACACATTTAAAGATCGTGAGAATATCACTCAGTAATCTAACCTACAACAATGTTAGATAGTGAGTTGTATTTAAAACTACTCAGTTAAGTGATTTGATTTGATTAAAGACTACAACTCAGTAATCAAAGTATACTGATTAGATTAAAGAATATTGCTCAGTAATCAATGCTAATAATAGTAGAAAATAATAGCAAGTTGTAATAAAACTACTCAGATTAGTGATTTGATTAAAAAACATTACTCAGTAATCAAATCAATAATAGAGAATTGATGGTGAGTTGTATTTTAAACCACTCAGTCTAATGATTTGATTAAAAAACCTACTTGGTAATCTAATAATAGCAGGGAATTGATAGTGAGTTGTATTTAAAACTTCTTAATAATGTTTGTTTCAAGAACACTACTCAATAATCAATCTACAACAATAAAAAAAATTGGAAGTGAGTTGTATTTAAAACTACCCAGAATAATGATTAGATTATTTACACTGCTTAGTAATCAAACATGATAATATTAGAAGTTGATAAGATTAAACATCACTCAGTAATCAAACCTACAACAATAATAGGAACTTAATAGTGAATTGTATTTTAAAGTAACTCTCTATATTATATGTTTATTTTGCTGCTATTTAGTTCCTCCAGGTATAACATTATCCTTAATATACTGGGCATTGTTTGATTAAATGATTTTGATTTTTAGCTCTTGCACATGCAAAATCTTTCCTAACCACTTTTGACAACACCCTATATAGCCAGTTGCGCATAGAATAGAATCATG
>NW_008710738.1:0-1577 GCF_000327385.1 Lottia gigantea
TTTTATTTAAGAACTAGTAATAGATCTGATTTATACCTAGGATATCAGGATTGAGTTTATCAGACCATGACTAGAATCTGGGTCAAAACATTCTATATTCAGGTCAGTAGAACTTACACCTCAATTAACACATCTCATTAATATTGATTACCTTAATTACCTGTTAATAAACATCAAAGAGAATAAACTGGTTAGCAATTCCAGGTGAGAGTATTTTCATTGATTTACTTTTGACTACAGTGAAATAATGACACAATATTACAGCTTAAAACAAATAAAAATTTAAGAAGAGGTTGTACCAGGAGCTAATAAAAGATTGAGGAATAAGACAAATCAATTGAGTAAGAAAAGAGACAGACCAAACCTTCTGTTTTCCACCAAGATGAAAAGCTAATAAAAATGAAAGACAATACCCAACCAGTAATATGCAGAAAATAGAGTGAATATCTGACTATAATATCCACCATATTAGGTGTATAATATCAACCTCCTGACAGTGATTTTTTGGAGTTAGACTGTGATGTATTTAACTGGTGAATATTTTGACCATTCATTAAAGGGATTGTAAAAAGGGTTTTTTTTCTACATTTTTGTGTGTGTCAAGGCCACTTATAGCATCAATTTGCACCATTCTTGCAATTCCACTCAAATTCGACAATTCATGACTTGGTCCTTGAATATCAATAGCAGCTTTTGTGATAGTGACATCATAAAACACTTAGTTTTAGTAGAATTGCAGGAACCATAGATATCTGATTGAAAATTGTAATGATGTAAATCGATATAAACATAGTGCCCGATATTTATTACAAAAATTAGAAATCCTCTTAGACCATTCATTTAAGTTCTTTATATATATATCAAATCTTCTGATGTACAGGGAGATTTATCTCAGTTTGTTGTAAACTATATCATACAAATTTCTTATACACGTGTCATCACTATCAGCCCCTGTACAAATTTCTTATACACGTGTCATCACTATCAGCCCCTGTACAAATTTCTTATATACTTGTCATCACTATCAGCCCCTATACAAAGTTCTTATACACGTGTCATCACTATCAGCCCCTGTACAAAGTTCTTATACACGTGTCATCACTATCAGCCCCTGGGTTAATAACAAGAGACATATTTTATAATACTCAACTGTAAATAAGTCAACCAATTCAAAATGTCAAGTATTTTTTAATATTGTGACATTCAAAAAAAACAATACTGTTGACATTTTAAACTGAGTTAATCATACTGACTTAAGTCTGGTTCACACAACAGACATTTTAAACTGAGTAGATCATACTGACTTAAGCCTGGTTCACACAACAGACATTTTAAACTGAGTTAATCATACTGACTTAAGCCTGGTTCACACAACAGATATCTTAAACTGAGTTGATACTCACTAGCTATCAGCTTAGGTCAAGTTTATTTATATACTTTACCTTAACATGATTAAATCAGACATTGGAGTTGTCAAGTTGTCAAGGAAACAAAAAGCACTAAATATACTGTGTATGGACTATCTTCAATAGCTGAATCAAGATCATTTTTGGACCTCAGTCTCTCCATCAGGCCTG
>NW_008710739.1:0-1556 GCF_000327385.1 Lottia gigantea
CATTTCTGTTTTCACTGAATAATAGAAAACATGTTCAACTTTCGTTTGCAAGAAAAATTATACCTCTCGGGTCAAAATTGGCCGAGTTATGGCCATTTTAGTGAGGGGGTGGGGGTGGACAATCCGCCTATAGAGTCTTGTTGCACTGGTTGGGGTGAGTACCAAAACTTTAACAGGCTGCCGTTCGAAAACTATCAGAGATGTAAAGTTGAAATTTGCACTGAAGGTACACACCTATCTGAAGTTGTTTTGTTCCAAATTTCAGCTTCCTATCTCGAAAACTCTGCCAGTTACAGCACTTTTAGTCTCAGACTTTTTCCCCAGACCAAAATATAAGCGATTTTCCTCGTGAAATCAAGGGTACAACTTTAAAGTCCAGTTTCTCCAAAACTTGACAAAATTTCAAATTTCTGATTTTTACTGAAATAGACGGGGGAAATGATAAGCTTTCATTACAAACAAAAATTGTACCTCTCGGGTCAAAATTGGCCGAGTTATAGCCATTTTAGTTCAGGGGTGGGGTCGGCAGTCTGTCTAAGCGTCTTTCTGCACTGCATTTTCAATGGGGTGAAGACCAAAACTTTGACAAGCTCTCGTTCGAAGGCTATCAGAGCTGGAAAGTTGCAATTTGCACTGAAGGTACACACCTATTGGAAGTGGTTATGTTTCAAATTTCAAGTCCTTACCGTGAAAACTCTGCCTGTTACAGCACTTTGAGTTTCAGATTTTTTCCCGAACCAAAATATAAGCAAATTTCCCTCTTGCAAATTCGGGTAGAACTTCAAAGTCGATTTTTCCAAAAGTTTTCAAAAAATACGAATTTCTGTTTTCGACTGAAATAGATAGAAAACATGTTCAACTTTCGTTTGCAAGAAAAATTATACCTCTCGGGTCAAAATTGGCCGAGTTATGGCCATTTTAGTGAGGGGGTGGGGGTGGACAATCCGCCTATAGAGTCTTGTTGCACTGGTTGGGGTGAGTACCAAAACTTTAACAGGCTGCCGTTCAAAAACTATCAGAGGTGTAAAGTTGAAATTTGCACTGAAGGTACACACCTATCTGAAGTTGTTTTGTTCTAAATTTCAGCTTCCTATCTCGAAAACTCTGCCAGTTACAGCACTTTTAGTCTCAGACTTTTTCCCCAGACCAAAATATAAGCGATTTTCCTCGTGAAATCAAGGGTACAACTTTAAAGTCCAGTTTCTCCAAAACTTGACAAAATTTCAAATTTCTGATTTTTACTGAAATAGACGGGGGAAATGATAAGCTTTCATTACAAACAAAAATTGTACCTCTCGGGTCAAAATTGGCCGAGTTATAGCCATTTTAGTTCAGGGGTGGGGTCGGCAGCCTGTCTAAGCGTCTTTCTGCACTGCATTTTCAATGGGGTGAAGACCAAAACTTTGACAAGCTCTCGTTCGAAGGCTATCAGAGCTGGAAAGTTGCAATTTGCACTGAAGGTACACACCT
Source organism: Lottia gigantea (assembly GCF_000327385.1). Lineage (NCBI taxonomy): Eukaryota > Metazoa > Mollusca > Gastropoda > Lottiidae > Lottia > Lottia gigantea. Next base: position 1,471 of record NW_008710739.1, read on the forward strand.
ATTGGAAGTGGTTATGTTTCAAATTTCAAGTCCTTACCGTGAAAACTCTGCCTGTTACAGCACTTTGAGTTTCAGATTTTTTTCCC
>NW_008710739.1:6999-9216 GCF_000327385.1 Lottia gigantea
TCCTCTCGGGTCAAATTGGCCGAGTTATAGCCATTTTAGTTCAGGGGTGGGGTCGGCAGTCTGTCTAAGCGTCTTTCTGCACTGCATTTTCAATGGGGTGAAGACCAAAACTTTGACAAGCTCTCGTTCGAAGGCTATCAGAGCTGGAAAGTTGCAATTTGCACTGAAGGTACACACCTATTGGAAGTGGTTATGTTTCAAATTTCAAGTCCTTACCGTGAAAACTCTGCCTGTTACAGCACTTTGAATTTCAGATTTTTTCCCGAACCAAAATATAAGCAAATTTCCCTCTTGCAAATTCGGGTAGAACTTCAAAGTCGATTTTTCCGAAAGTTTTCAAAAAATACGAATTTCTGTTTTCGACTGAAATAGATAGAAAACATGTTCAACTTTCGTTTGCAAGAAAAATTATACCTCTCGGGTCAAAATTGGCTGAGTTATGGCCATTTTAGTGAGGGGGTGGGGGTGGACAATCCGCCTATAGAGTCTTGTTGCACTGGTTGGGGTGAGTACCAAAACTTTAACAGGCTGCCGTTCGAAAACTATCAGAGATGTAAAGTTGAAATTTGCACTGAAGGTACACACCTATCTGAAGTTGTTTTGTTCCAAATTTCAGCTTCCTATCTCGAAAACTCTGCCAGTTACAGCACTTTTAGTCTCAGACTTTTTCCCCAGACCAAAATATAAGCGATTTTCCTCGTGAAATCAAGGGTACAACTTTAAAGTCCAGTTTCTCCAAAACTTGACAAAATTTCAAATTTCTGATTTTTACTGANATAGACGGGGGAAATGATAAGCTTTCATTACAAACAAAAATTGTACCTCTCGGGTCAAAATTGGCCGAGTTATAGCCATTTTAGTTCAGGGGTGGGGTCGGCAGTCTGTCTAAGCGTCTTTCTGCACTGCATTTTCAATGGGGTGAAGACCAAAACTTTGACAAGCTCTCGTTCGAAGGCTATCAGAGCTGGAAAGTTGCAATTTGCACTGAAGGTACACACCTATTGGAAGTGGTTATGTTTCAAATTTCAAGTCCTTACCGTGAAAACTCTGCCTGTTACAGCACTTTGAGTTTCAGATTTTTTCCCGAACCAAAATATAAGCAAATTTCCCTCTTGCAAATTCGGGTAGAACTTCAAAGTCGATTTTTCCGAAAGTTTTCAAAAAATACGAATTTCTGTTTTCGACTGAAATAGATAGAAAACATGTTCAACTTTCGTTTGCAAGAAAAATTATACCTCTCGGGTCAAAATTGGCCGAGTTATGGCCATTTTAGTGAGGGGGTGGGGGTGGACAATCCGCCTATAGAGTCTTGTTGCACTGGTTGGGGTGAGTACCAAAACTTTAACAGGCTGCCGTTCGAAAACTATCAGAGATGTAAAGTTGAAATTTGCACTGAAGGTACACACCTATCTGAAGTTGTTTTGTTCCAAATTTCAGCTTCCTATCTCGAAAACTCTGCCAGTTACAGCACTTTTAGTCTCAGACTTTTTTCCCAAACCAAAATATAAGCGATTTTCCTCTTGAAATCAAGGGTACAACTTCAAAGTCGATTTTCTCCAAAGTTTGAAAAAGTGTCGAATTTCTGTTTTCGACTGAAATAGATAGAAGACATGTTAAACTTTCGTTTGCAACAAAAATTAGACCTCTGGGGTCAAAATTGGCCGAGTTATGGCCATTTTAGTTCAGGGGTGGGTGTCGGCGGTCTGCCTATTGAGTCTTATAGTACTGGCTGGGGTGAAGGCCAAAACTTTAACAGGCTGCCGTTCGCAAAGTATCAGAGATGTAAACTCGAAATTTGCACTGAAGGTACACACCCATCTGAAGTTGTTGTGTTCCAAATTTCAGCTTCCTATCTTGAAAACTCTGCCAGTTACAGCACTTTTAGTCTCAGACTTTTTTCCCAAACCAAAATATAAGCGATTTTCCTCTTGAAATCAAGGGTACAACTTCAAAGTCGATTTTCTCCAAAGTTTGAAAAAGTGTCGAATTTCTGTTTTCGACTGAAATAGATAGAAGACATGTTAAACTTTCGTTTGCAACAAAAATTAGACCTCTGGGGTCAAAATTGGCCGAGTTATGGCCATTTTAGTTCAGGAGTGGTATCGGCGGTCTGCCTATAGCGTTTTTCTGCACTGTATTTTCAATGGGGTGAAGACCAAAACTTTGACAGGCTCTCGTTCCAAGGCTATCAGAGCTGGAAAGTTGAAATTTGCACTG
>NW_008710739.1:13786-14627 GCF_000327385.1 Lottia gigantea
TCTTTAATTTGATGTCTGACCTATGAGCATTAAAGCGAGTTCGTAAATTATTCTTAGTTTCTCCTACATATTGTTTGGGACATTTCTTGCATGAAATTAAATATATTACATTCGAATGTTCACATGTTAGATGTTCCTGGATCGGGTACCTTTTATTCGTAGAGTTGCTTACAAAATAATGAGTTTCTGATATAAAGGGACATGTTTTGCATCTACTGGACAAACATGGAGCACTTCTTAAACCTGGAGGTACTTCGGCATAAAGTCTGTTTTTAGCTGCTATCTGTGCTAAGGTGGAATTTTTTATGTTTCGTAAAAATCGTTTAGAGTACCCACGCTCTTTCAGTTTTGAGAAAACAATCGTACAGGCTTGGTTGAAATCAGAAGATCTTGTACAAATTCGATGAAATCGTAAAACTTGTGACTTTATTATACCAGAAAAGGTATGTTTTTTAGGTGAAAGGAGCTCTTGTGCAAGAGTTGATGAGTATCAGTTTCTTTGAAATACACTTTAATATCCAGTTTATTTGTTTCTGCTATGGAATCTCCCTTAAAGACTGTGGTATCGAGAAAGTCTATGCTTTTGTCACTCACGTTTGCGGTTAGTTTGATAGAAGGATGGTGGTTGTTGAGAATTTCAAAGAATTCCCAAAACTGTTCGATAGAATAAGTCCAAACCATAAAAATGTCATCCAAAAAGCGTCCGTAAAAAAGTGGGTCAAATGGACAGAGGGGCAACACCTCACGTTCCCACTCTGCCATGAAAAGGTTTGCGTACGAAGGGGCGAATCGTTTGCCCATTGCTGTCCCCGAAGTTTGTAAATATGTTTTACCATTAAAT
>NW_008710740.1:0-1574 GCF_000327385.1 Lottia gigantea
GACAAAAAAACCTATGTGGGCGTGGCACATCCGGGTTGAATTACTAATTGTTTACATTTTGGGGCTGGGGCATAACTCGCATAGGATGCGTTTGTTCAAAAAGAGACTATGCACACAATTACCTCATCCTTTTGGCCAGTTTGTGTTAACAGCTCAGTTGTTTCAGCTTTATAGTTTCAAAAAAGGAACGGGTTTTAACTTTTGGATATTTTCATTTTTCGATTTTGACCTTTGTTGACTTTTGTTGACCTATATCTTTTGACCTCTATTATGTAGGAACTTGACATTTGGAACATAACGTAACATTTTGAATATTGATTAACTTATTCAAAAAATATTGAGTTGGGCGTGGCACTTCCGGGTTTAATTACTCATTATTGACATTTTTGGCCAGGGGCATAACTCGCAAAGTATACATTTGTTGAAAATAGAACTTTGCACACAATTACCTCATATTGTGAGCCACTTTCTCTCAAAATTTCGGTTGTTTCCGCTTCTTAGTTCAAAAAAAGGAACAGGTTTTGGAAATTAAAAATTTTCAATTTTTTGACCTTGACCTTTGTTGACCTTGACTTTTGTAGGATCAAACGTCATTGGCATTGGCTATCTATTTGTACTTTCATATTTGCTGTCCTATGTCAACTTCCGGTTTTATAGTCGTGTGCAATTAGAAATTTTGATGACGTATATCTCTTGATCTTGACCTTTTTAAACTTTCTCTTTTACACGATCAAAGGTCATTGACCTTGGCTATCTGCTTTCATTTGTGAGGTCTGACGTCTACTTCCGGTATTAGAATCTTCTAAAAAATGAAAATTTCTCAACTTTAGACTGTTTTTGCACTTGATCTAATTATCGTGGAAGGATGATTTTTTCGGGGTCTTTTGTAATTTGCTACATTTGCAAAGTCCCACTCTGTGCCACGAGTGGCTCTAGTTTTCTTTGTTTTCAACTTCGTTTGAATTTTCTAAAGTTGACAAAATAACATTGTAATAGAAATACCGAAATAGTTTTCTTCGTATAAAGCCATGTTCAAGATTGAGAGGGAAACTAGCTCATGTGAACCGGCCTTTAGAATTCTGTCGATGAAAAGACTGGCGAAAGCAGAATATCGATTGACAGGTGTCAAGTTAGCATCTGTTCAGTAGGAAACTTAGAATTTAGTTACCAAAACTATTCTTTACATGTATTACTCGAGTCCACATTTTACGCGCTACGTTAATTATCCAAATGGAGTTTTACGTTCGTAAGAAAAAGCTACACCGATTTTTGGTAATCGGGTGAACGAGGTAAATACAGTCTCTGAATCATTTCTATAAGCTGTTTTTCTGTATATATCATGTATAAGCATGTGCTGATGTGCTGCATATTAGTTTTTTGTGTGTATTTCAATTTTCTCGCTGAAACGTTTGTTCGGACGGTGTCGACCCAAATTAGTTCCCTTGTTTAAAGCTGTCATGAGCCATATACCTCCAGTGTATTACCAGCCTATGAAATTTAGTGTTACCTACGTATGAAATTTAGTTTCCCAGTAAGAAACCAAACCCGTTATTTGTATTATTGTGTAAAACCCC
>NW_008710741.1:0-1573 GCF_000327385.1 Lottia gigantea
GTNCTGGGAAAAAATAAATTTATTTTTATTTATTTCAAATGTATGCTTTCAACATATTAAATTACTGGTAATACAATTACATGGATATGAATGCTGTATATGAAAGCTGATATCCAGATATAAAAGTAAGAAGACAGTCAGGTCTCTAAAAGGGGTTAATGTTTTCAAATGGCAACCTGTCAATTATTTCAAGGCATAATGCCCAAAACATAAAAATGACAACTAAATCTATTTGTGGCAAGAGATACAAGCTATAAAAATTTGGAGACCTACTTATCTAACTTAAAGTGATTATAAAGAGGTTTTCAAATTTTTGATGTGTATTGTTGACACTGACATCAATTTGCACCATTCCAATTTTCAATCAGACATCCTGCAATCCCACTAAAACTAAGTGTTTGATGACATCACTTAGTACAACATTTGTTTTATCACATAAGACCCTTCGTGATTAGTGATGTCATACAGATACAAAATATAGAAAACCTCTTTACAATCCCTTTAAATTCATACATTTAATAGTAAACTTGGCATGATGAAATAATTTTCAATGGGAAAATATTGCCTAAAAGTTGGTGTACATGTATAATCAAACAAATGACAAATCATCTCATATTTCTTCATACAATAGGTCATGATTATTTAAATGATGAATCCATTAAAATGATTAATCAGTTTAATAAATGTTGATCCAATAAATCTGATAATAAATAATTCCCTCAAATTTGATATTAAATGATGAATTCATCACTCAATTGAAGAATGAATGAATTCCATCAATGATCAATCCATTAAAGAATGAATGAATTCCATCAATGATCAATCCATTAAAGAATGAATGAATTCCATCAATGATCAATCCATTAAAGAATGAATGAATTCCATCAATGATCAATCCATTTAAGAATGAATGAATTCAATAAATGATCAATCCATTTAAGAATGAATGAATTCAATAAATGATCAATCCATTTAAGAATGAATGAATTCCATCAATGATCAATCCATTTAAGAATGAATGAATTCCATCAATGATCAATCCATTAAAGAATGAATGAATTCAATAAATGATCAATCCATTTAAGAATGAATGAATTCAATAAATGATCAATCCATTTAAGAATGAATGAATTCAATAAATGATCAATCCATTAAAGAATGAATAAATTCCATCAATGATCAATCCATTAAAGAATTAATGAATTCAATAAATGATCAATCCATTAAAGAATGAATGAATTCAATACATGATCAATCCATTAAAGAATGAATGAATTCCATCAATGATCACTCCATTAAAGAATGAATGAATTCAATACATGATCAATCCATTTAAGAATGAATGAATTCAATACATGATCAATCCATTAAAGAATGAATAAATTCCATCAATGATCAATCCATTAAAGAATTAATGAATTCAATAAATGATCAATCCATTAAAGAATGAATGAATTCAATAAATGATCAATCCATTTAAGAATGAACTAAATAAATGATCATTTAATGACTAATATGCTCAATTCCATCAATGATCAATCCATATCAATTCAATAGATGATCAATCCATTAT
>NW_008710742.1:0-1573 GCF_000327385.1 Lottia gigantea
TAGATCAAATAACATTAGGGCCTTCTGTACAGCATAGCCAATAGATCAAATAACATTAGGGCCTTCTCTACAGCATAGGCAATAGATCAAATAACATTAGGGCCTTCTCTACAGCATAGGCAATAGATCAAATAACATTAGGGCCTTCTCTACAGCATAGCCAATAGATCAAATAACATTAGGGCCTTCTCCTCAGCATAGCCAATGGATCAAATAACATTAGGGCCTTCTCCACAGCATAGCCAATAGATCAAATAGCATTAGGGCCTTCTCTACAGCATAGCCAATAGATCAAATAACATTAGGGCCTTCTCTACAGCATAGCCAATAGATCAAATAACATTAGGGCCTTCTCTACAGCATAGCCAATAGATCAAATAACATTAGGGCCTTCTCTACAGCATAGCCAATAGATCAAATAACATTAGGGCCTTCTCCACAGCATAGCCAATAGATCAAATAACATTAGGGCCTTCTCTACAGCATAGCCAATAGATCAAATAACATTAGGGCCTTCTCTACAGCATAGCCAATAGATCAAATAACATTAGGGCCTTCTCCACAGCATAGCCAATAGATCAAATAATATTAGGGCCTTCTCCACAGCATAGCCAATAGATCAAATAACACTAGGGCCTTCTCCACAGCATAGCCAATAGATCAAATAATATTAGGGCCTTCTCTACAGCATAGCCAATAGATCAAATAACATTAGGGCCTTCTCCACAGCATAGCCAATAGATCAAATAACATTAGGGCCTTCTCTACAGCATAGCCAATAGATCAAATAACATTAGGACCTTCTCTACAGCATAGCCAATAGATCAAATAACATTAGGGCCTTCTCTACAGCATAGCCAATAGATCAAATAACATTAGGGCCTTCTCTACAGCATAGCCAATAGATCAAATAACATTAGGGCCTTCTCTACAGCATAGCCAATAGATCAAATAACATTAGGGCCTTCTCCACAGCATAGCCAATAGATCAAATAACATTAGGGCCTTCTCCACAGCATAGCCAATGGATCAAATAACATTAGGGCCTTCTCCACAGCATAGCCAATAGATCAAATAACATTAGGGCCTTCTCTACAGCATAGCCAATAGATCAAATAACATTAGGGCCTTCTCTACAGCATAGCCAATAGATCAAATAACATTAGGGCCTTCTCCACAGCATAGCCAATAGATCAAATAACATTAGGGCCTTCTCTACAGCATAGCCAATAGATCAAATAACATTAGGGCCTTCTCCACAGCATAGCCAATGGATCAAATAACATTAGGGCCTTCTCCACAGCATAGCCAATAGATCAAATAACATTAGGGCCTTCTCTACAGCATAGCCAATAGATCAAATAACATTAGGGCCTTCTCCACAGCATAGCCAATAGATCAAATAACATTAGGGCCTTCTCCACAGCATAGCCAATAGATCAAATAACATTAGGGCCTTCTCCACAGCATAGCCAATGGATCAAATAACATTAGGGCCTTCTCCACAGCATAGCCAATAGATCAAATAACATTAGGGCCTTCTCTACAGCATAGCCAATGGATCAAATAACAT
>NW_008710743.1:0-310 GCF_000327385.1 Lottia gigantea
CAAAAATATAGAAAAACATCCAAAAAATATAGAAAAACATCCAAAAATATAGAAAAACATCCAAAAAATATAGAAAAAAAAAACAACCAAAAAATATAGAAAAACATCCAAAAATATAGAAAAACATCCAAAAAATATAGAAAAAAAACAAAAAAATATAGAAAAAAAACAAAAAAATATAGAAAAACATCCAAAAAATATAGAAAAAAAACAAAAAAATATAGAAAAACATCCAAAAAATATAGAAAAACATCCAAAAAACCTAGTTAAACATCCAAAAAATATAGAAAAACATCCAAAAAACATAGAT
>NW_008710743.1:6920-8993 GCF_000327385.1 Lottia gigantea
TTTACCAGTCATGTCTGACTAGAGCTTTGGACTGTTGATTTGACTGTATTTACCAGTCATGTCTGACTAGAGCTCTAGACTGTTGATTTGACTGTATTTACCAGTCATGTCTGACTAGAGCTTTGGACTGTTGATTTGACTGTATTTACCAGTCATGTCTGACTAGAGCTCTAGACTGTTGATTTGACTGTATTTACCAGTCATGTCTGACTAGAGCTTTAGACTGTTTATTTGACTGTATTTACCAGTCATGTCTGACTAGAGCTTTAAACTGTTTATTTGACTGTATTTACCAGTCATGTCTGACTAGTGTTCTAGACTGTTTATTTGACTGTATTTACCAATCATGTCTGACTAGTGTTCTAGACTGTTTATTTGACTGTATTTACCAATCATGTCTGACTAGTGTTCTAGACTGTTTATTTGACTGTATTTATCAGTCATGTCTGACTAGAGCTTTGGACTGTTGATTTGACTGTATTTACCAGTCATGTCTGACTAGAGCTTTAGACTGTTGATTTGACTGTATTTACCAGTCATGTCTGACATCTAGTGTCATTGTTTCCATTCTTTTTGCAAACAACTGTGTTGATTGGCTCTGACCTAATTGCCTGTGTTTATATGTCTCGAGCAAGTATTTTGAAAAAAAAAATTAATGTAAAGCGACATGAAATGAATTCTGTAGTTTTACAAATCTTTATATATATATTTTTTGATATTTAGTTGATAGAAACCAGAGCTCTTGTTAACCTGTTGAGAGGCTAGTGAATACTTATAACTAGATTTCTCCATGGGACTTAAATAGTAATTTGATTGGGTATCTGATGGCTTTCAACTTGGTATGATTAGTCAGCAGGTTTTAAAGTCTAGACTAGTTTCCTTCAATGTCATACAAACTAGAGCTGTTTCTAATCTGTCATACAAACTAGAGCTGTTTCTTATCTGTCATACAAACTAGAGCTGTTTCTTATCTGTCATACCAACTAGAGCTGTTTCTTATCTGTCATACAAACTAGAGCTGTTTCTAATCTCTCATACAAACTAGAGTTGTTTCTTATCTGTCATACAAACTAGAGTTGTTTCTTATCTGTCATACAAACTAGAGCTGTTTCTAATCTCCCATACAAACTAGAGCAGTTTCTTATCTCTCATACAAACTAGAGTTGTTTCTTATCTGTCATACAAACTAGAGCTGTTTCTTATCTGTCATACAAATTAGAGCTGTTTCTTATCTGTCATACAAACTAGAGCTGTTTCTAATCTCTCATACAAACTAGAGCTGTTTCTAATCTCTCATACAAACTAGAGCTGTTTCTTATCTCTCATACAAACTAGAGTTGTTTCTAATCTGTCATAAAAACTAGAGTTGTTTCTTATCTCTCATACAAACTAGAGTTGTTTCTAATCTGTCATACAAACTAGAGTTGTTTCTTATCTCTCATACAAACTAGAGTTGTTTCTTATCTCTCATACAAACTAGAGTTGTTTCTAATCTGTCATACAAACTAGAGTTGTTTCTTATCTCTCATACAAACTAGAGTTGTTTCTAATCTGTCATACAAACTAGAGTTGTTTCTTATCTCTCATACAAACTAGAGTTGTTTCTTATCTCTCATACAAACTAGAGCTGTTTCTAATCTCTCATACAAACTAGAGTTGTTTCTTATCTGTCATACAAACTAGAGCTGTTTCTTATCTGTCATACAAACTAGAGCTGTTTCTTATCTGTCATACAAACTAGAGTTGTTTCTTATCTGTCATACAAACTAGAGTTGTTTCTTATCTGTCATACAAACTAGAGTTGTTTCTAATCTCTCATACAAACTAGAGTTGTTTCTAATCTCTCATACAAACTAGAGTTGTTTCTTATCTGTCATACAAACTAGAGTTGTTTCTTATCTCTCATACAAACTAGAGTTGTTTCTAATCTCTCATACAAACTAGAGTTGTTTCTTATCTCTCATACAAACTAGAGTTGTTTCTAATCTGTCATACAAATTAACAAGGAAAACAGTAGCGGAAAGGAAACAGTCATATGCTTAATTGTAGAAAGTATTTTCGATCTCAGAGAAA
>NW_008710743.1:9043-10653 GCF_000327385.1 Lottia gigantea
CATGCTGCTGCATAGTGAACAATTACAAATTGAAGGATGATGTCATGTTTTAGACTTTTTAAATGATTTAATCAGCTGGTGAAAAAGCATAACCCAATTTTATTAAAAATACATGACCCAAACATGCAATAACCACAATAAATAACTGGACAAAAATCTTAACACAAATATCAGCTACTTGCAAATTTTTGAATTTTCTCTGCAGCCTGTGCTTTCGTAACTACCGAGGGGGTTAGAATGGAGTATATGTTAACTATGAAATTTTCTGGGCGGGGAACCCACTAGAGTCCACTGGCCCCCTATCATCTAGTTGAGCCATTGATAAAGTGTGGCCAAGGTATTTGTTCTAGGTTGTATTATTGAAGTGAAAATATCAGAATACCAGACATATTCTCAGGTAGAAAACTTTGTAAATGAGTTAGCAGGGTTAATGGTGACTGGTCTGTAAACACACCTGGTGGTAAACGCCTCATTAACCCAGGCCAGTTCCTTAATTATTCTAATTACTGTAAGACATGCTTCTTTATTAATAGATTGGCTTTTAGTTGGTATATTGTAGGAATGTGAATCTCTCAGGGATGTGGTTCAATTTTATTTACCAGTCATGTCTGACTAGAGCTTTAGACTGTTGATTTGACTGTATTTACCAGTCATGTCTCACTAGAGCTTTAGACTGTTGATTTGACTGTATTTACCAGTCATGTCTGACATCTAGTGTCATCGTTTCCATTCTTTTTGCAAACAACTGTGTTGATTGGCTCTGACCTAATTGCCTGTGTTTATATGTCTCGAGTAAGTATTTTGAAAAAAAATGTTAATGTAAAGCGACATGAAATGAATTCTGTAGTTTTACAAATCTTTATATATATATTGTTTGATATTTAGTTGATAGAAACCAGAGCTCTTGTTAACCTGTTGAGAGGCTCGTGAATACTTTGTTTTTTTGTTTTTTGATCGATTTATAACTAGATTTCTCCATGGGACTTTATAGTAATTTGATTGGGTATCTGATGGCTTTCAACTTGATATGATTAGTCAGCAGTTTTTAAAGTCTAGACTAGTTTCCTTCAATGTCATACAAACTAGAGTTGTTTCTAATCTGTCATACAAACTAGAGCTGTTTCTTATCTCTCATACAAACTAGAGCTGTTTCTTATCTGTCATACAAACTAGAGCTGTTTCTTATCTCTCATACAAACTAGAGTTGTTTCTAATCTCTCATACAAACTAGAGTTGTTTCTAATCTCTCATACAAACTAGAGTTGTTTCTAATCTCTCATACAAACTAGAGTTGTTTCTAATCTCTCATACAAACTAGAGCTGTTTCTTATGTCTCATACAAACTAGAGCTGTTTCTAATCTCTCATACAAACTAGAGTTGTTTCTTATCTCTCATACAAACTAGAGCTGTTTCTAATCTCTCATACAAACTAGAGCTGTTTCTAATCTCTCATACAAACTAGAGTTGTTTCTAATCTCTCATACAAACTAGAGCTGTTTCTAATCTCTCATACAAACTAGAGCTGTTTCTAATCTCTCATACAAACTAGAGCTGTTTCTTATCTGTCATACAAACTCGAGTTGTTTCTAATCTGTCATACAAACTAGAG
>NW_008710744.1:0-1573 GCF_000327385.1 Lottia gigantea
AGGGCTATCTATTTTCATCGCATTGTTTATCGAACTAATTGATGTGAAAGAGCTAGACAGAAGTGGGATTCCAACGGGGGTGTAAAACCAAGGTTGCTTCTCATTATCAATTATCAACTACGCAACAGCATTTCTGACAAAGGTCAAGCATCAGTTGGTAATAGCTCTCAAATGCGATATCATTACCTAATAACATTAAATGCTTCCAGAATTCACATAAAAGAAAATGTCTCACTTTATCTCGAGTCTCTAGGGAAAGTAGCGTGCTTTGAATACTCTCAGACCATCTCGTCAATTCGAGAGTAAAGTTGACCAAAACGATAGGCGCAGATAAATATACAGATGTTTTTTTCTGTTATCTTTGCATAGGTAATTTTGCTGATTTTTTAAATACACTTGAATAAACGATTCAAATAGACCCGAAAGAATTAGAATGACTTTCTGTTCATACAAATGTTTAGTTAGTTTACATTTCGCCTCTATTAGTGGTTTGGCCTGTAGAGTGTTTCGTCTCTTCTGGTAAAGTGTTTCGTCTCTTCAAGTAATTTAGCATGTAGAGTGTTTTGTCTGTTCTAGTAGAGTGTTTGTCTGTTTTAGTAGAGTGTTTGTCTGTTCTAGTAGAGTGTTTGTCTGTTTGTTCTTGTAGAATGTTTGTGTGTTCTAGTAGAGTGTTTGTTTGTTCTAGTAGAGTGTTTGTCTGTTTTAGTAGAGTGTTTGTTTGTTCTAGTAGAGTGTTTGTTTGTTCTAGTAGAGTGTTTGTCTGTTTGTGTGTTCTAGTAGAGTGTTTGTCTGTTCTTGTAGAATGTTTGTCTGTTCTTGTAGAATGTTTGTGTGTTCTAGTAGAATGTTTGTTTGTTCTAGTAGAGTGTTTGTCTGTTTTAGTAGAGTGTTTGTTTGTTCTAGTAGAGTGTTTGTTTGTTCTAGTAGAGTGTTTGTCTGTTTGTGTGTTCTAGTAGAGTGTTTGTCTGTTCTTGTAGAATGTTTGTGTGTTCTAGTAGAGTGTTTGCCTGTTCTAGTAGAGTGTTTGTCTGTTCTAGTAGAGTGTTTGTTTGTTTGTTCTAGTAGAGTGTTTGTTTGTTCTAGTAGAGTGTTTGCCTGTTCTAGTAGAGTGTTTGTTTGTTTGTTCTAGTAGAGTGTTTGTTTGTTTGTTCTAGTAGAGTGTTTGTTTGTTCTAGTAGAGTGTTTGTTTGTTCTAGTAGAGTGTTTGTCTGTTTTAGTAGAGTGTTTGTTTGTTCCAGTAGAGTGTTTGTTTGTTCCAGTAGAGTGTTTGTCTGTTTGTGTGTTCTAGTAGAGTGTTTGTCTGTTCTTGTAGAATGTTTGTGTGTTCTAGTAGAGTGTTTGCCTGTTCTAGTAGAGTGTTTGTCTGTTCTAGTAGAGTGTTTGTCTGTTTGTGTGTTCTAGTAGAGTGTCTGTCTGTTCTGGTAGAGTGTTTGTCTGTTTGTGTGTTCTAGTAGAGTGTCTGTCTGTTCTGGCAGAGTGTTTGTCTGTTTTTCTGTTCTAGTAGAGTGTTTGTCTGTTCTAGTAGAGTGTTTGTCAGTTTGTGTGTTCTAGTAGAGTGTCTGTCTGTTCTGGT
>NW_008710745.1:0-5200 GCF_000327385.1 Lottia gigantea
CTATTACGTACGATCCCATAAACTATTACGTACGATCCCATACACTATTACATACGAGCCCATAAACTATTACATACGATCCCATAAACTATTACGTACGATCTCATAAACTATTACGTACGATCCCATACACTATTACATACGATCCCATAAACTATTACATACGATCCCATAAACTATTACGTACGATCCCATACACTATTACATACGAGCCCATAAACTATTACATACGATCCCATAAACTATTACGTACGATCTCATAAACTATTACATACGATCCCATAGACTATTACATACGATCCCATAAACTATTACATACGAGCCCATAAACTATTACATACGATCCCATAAACTATTACGTACGATCTCATAAACTATTACATACGATCCCATAAACTATTACATACGATCCCATAAACTATTACATACGAGCCCATAAACTATTACGTACGATCCCATAAACTATTACGTACGATCTCATAAACTATTACATACGATCCCATAAACTATTACATACGATCCCATAAACTATTATATACGATCCCATAAACTATTACATACGATCCCATACACTATTACATACGATCTCATAAACTATTACATACGATCTCATAAACTATTATATACGATCCCATACACTATTACATACGATCCCATACACTATTACATACGATCCCATAAACTATTACATACGATCTCATAAACTATTACGTACGATCCCATAAACTATTACGTACGATCCCATACACTATTACATACGAGCCCATAAACTATTACATACGATCCCATAAACTATTACGTACGATCTCATAAACTATTACGTACGATCCCATACACTATTACATACGAGCCCATAAACTATTACATACGATCCCATAAACTATTACGTACGATCTCATAAACTATTACATACGATCCCATAAACTATTACATACGATCCCATAAACTATTACGTACGATCCCATAAACCGTTTTTGAGTATATCTCTATTTCTATCATTTATTAGAAATTATTCCCGATTGTCAAAATGGTGGACAATTGGTGGTAGAAAATGGAAAACTAAGATGTTCCTATCTACCAAAAACATTCGGAGAGGATTGCAGTAAGTTCAAACAAAAAAATATCTTATCGTCTACCACCCCTTGCAGAAAAAAGGAACAAAAATGAAATAGTTGATAATGATGTGATAAAAATATAAACAAAATTGGAAAGTGTCAATTTCCCTTTGTCTTTGAAAGACACAAACAGTTTGCAGTTTGTTGGTAAATATTATTTTATTGAAATCTCTTTAATACAGGTCTAGGGGTTTGTGATATTGAGAGTGAAAACCCATGTTTAAATGGCGGTACTTGTGTTCCAACAGGCAACATATTTGATGATCCCAGCTGTACCTGCTCACCCGACAGAACTGCACCGATATGTGACCGTGAGTAGATATGGGGAAGGGGTATGGATTCTTATCAGTATCAATACCATTGACGCAGTCTTCATTATTTTGACCATTAACGCTGTCGTTAATTACCTTTTAGATATATTCCATACATCAGATTCCAACCGGAAACTGAAAACTCAGAAATCCGCCACTAATTGCTTATTTTTCGTTCGATTTTCCACACTTTTTTTATTGTTTATTCTTGCAAGAACTTCCAAGTAGACTGCAGTTTCAGAAAATCCCGTTTCGAAATGTAGATGAGTTGTAGCCAAATTGTAAATTATGATTATACAAAAACATTTTCCAAAAATGTCGGAAAATGGTCTGAAATCACCGGAAAATGCCGAAAATCAAAAAAATCTGAGTTTTCGGACTATGTTTTACAAAAACTTGCAAATTTGAAATTCAACTAAATTTGTGGAATAGTTCGGACTGTAGAAGAATTTGTTGCCCAAGTCCTATCTATATTTAGTAACAGTCGAATTGCACGATATCCGTTTGAGTGCGCAAGTCAGAAATATTGTCCACATGTTCTCACCGCCATCTTGCCATCGGACACATTCCCTCAACTTGTCTCAGTTGTAAATACTGTATGATGTATGCTGTTATATTAAAAGTTTAAAAAACACAACGTGAAGTTTACCCATACCTTTGTGGAGCACATATTCCCACAAAATTTGTACCATCAATATCTTTATTTTGTACCTTTCCCGTATATGCAACTTACTTCCTAACCGTTTAGCTGCCATTTTGAAAAAAGCAAAAAATATTTAAAATTTAATGCAGACCACATTTTCAATCCTGATTGTTCCCAAACATGTTTTAAAATGTAAGTAAGAAATATACGTAGGTCCTCAACAAGCCTTTTTTTGAAGTTTCAACTTTGTCTTTGCCCAATTTCCTGTCATTTTTTTTTCTACCAGGCCACATTTCAATTCCAACGTCATATCGCTCCTATTGTTTAGTGTTGTTGATGTTGTCTTATGTTGATGTTGTCTTATGTTGATGTTGTCTTCTTGTTGATGTTGTCTTCTTGTCGATGTTGTCTTCTTGTTGGTGTTGTCTTCTTGTTGGTCTTCTTGTTGGTGTTGTCTTCTTGTTGGTGTTGTCTTCTTGTTGATGTTGTCTTCTTGTTGGTGTTGTCTTCTTGTCGATGTTGTCTTCTTGTCGATGTTGTCTTCTTGTTGATGTTGTCTTCTTGTTGGTGCTGTCTTATGTTGATGTTGTCTTATGTTGATGTTGTCTACTTGTCGATGTTGTCTTCTTGTCGATGTTGTCTTCTTGTTGATGTTGTCTTCTTGTTGGTGTTGTCTTATGTTGATGTTGTCTTATGTTGATGTTGTCTACTTGTCGATGTTGTCTTCTTGTCGATGTTGTCTTCTTGTTGATGTTGTCTTCTTGTCGATGTTGTCTTCTTGTTGATGTTGTCTTCTTGTTGATGTTGTCTTCTTGTTGATGTTGTCTTATGTTGATGTTGTCTTCTTGTTGATGTTGTCTTCTTGTTGATGTTGTCTTCTTGTTGGTGTTGTCTTCTTGTTGGTGTTGTCTTCTTGTTGGTGTTGTCTTCTTGTTGGTGTTGTCTTCTTGTTGATGTTGTCTTCTTGTTGATGTTGTCTTCTTGTTGGTGTTGTCTTCTTGTTGCTTTTGTCATTAAAATCGTTTTTGAGTATATCTGTATTTTGCCATTATTAGAACCTATTCTGGAGTGCCAAAATGGTGGAAAGGTGGTGGAAGAAAATAATGCGTTCAAATGTTCTTGTTTACCAAATACATTCGGCGACGATTGCAGTAAGTTCAAACAAAAATATGTTATATTTTATGAAATGAAAATGAAAAATAAAATGTTGATAATAATAATAATAACAACAATTGTCTTAGCAAAATACAAAATGGCAAATACTTTACAGAATAACTGGGTGTAAATCTTCATTTTCAGTTTGATGTTAAATATTATTTCAAATTAATTCTCTTTTATAAAGGTTTAGGGCTTTGTGATGTTCAGTGTCTATGTCCACCTCAGTTTGCATGTACACCTGGAGCAAGCATCTTTGATACGCCCACCTGTGAATGCCCACCTGGCAAAATTGAGCCGTTTTGTGAAGGTAATAAATGATATCAATGATTATGTTTTAATGATATCAATAATTATGTTTAAATGATATCAATGCTTATGTTTGAATGATATCAATGATTATGTTTAAATGATATCAATGATTATGTTTAAATGATATCAATGATTATGTTTAAATGATATCAATGATTATGTTTAAATGATATCAATGATTATGTTTAAATGATATCAATGATTATGTTTGAATGATATCAATGATTATGTTTAAATGATATCAATGATTATGTTTGAATGATATCAATGATTATGTTTAAATGATATCAATGATTATGTTTGAATGATATCAATGATTATGTTTAAATGATATCAATGATTATGTTTAAATGATATCAATGATTATGTTTTAATGATATCAATGATTATGTTTAAATGATATCAATGATTATGTTTAAATGATATCAATGATTATGTTTTAATGATATCAATGATTATGTTTGAATGATATCAATGATTATGTTTAAATGATATCAATGATTATGTTTTAATGATATCAATTATTATGTTTAAATGATATCAATTATTATGTTTAAATGATATCAATTATTATGTAAAGTGTATTTCAAAGAAACTGATACTCATCAACTCTTGCAAAAGAGCTCCTTTCACCCAAAACATACCTTTTCTGCTATAATTAAGTCAAAAGTTTTACGATTTCACCGAATTTGCACAAGATCTTCTGATTTCATCCACTCTAAACGATATTTACGAAACATAAAAAATTCCACTTTAGCACAGATATCAGCTTTATGCCGAAGTACCTCCAGGTTCAGGGAGTGCTCCATGTTTATCCAGTAGATGCAAAACATAATTTATATATAGAGTTATCCCCCGTTATTACAATATAAACTTTAATTTATATTAAATTGAGTTATCTCCCTTTATAACAATATAAACTTTAAGTGATATATAGAGTTATCTCCCTTTATTACAATAAAAACTGTAATTGATGTATAAAATCGAGTTATCTCCCATTTTTACAATATAAACTGTAATTTTTATATAAAGTTATCTCTCTTTTTTACTGTATAAACTTTAATTTATATATATATAGAGTTATCTCCTATTATTACAATATAAACTCTAATTGATATATAGAGTTATCTGCCGTTATTACAAGATAAACTGTAATTGATATTAAATTGAGTTATCTCCCTCTATTACAATATAAACTTTAATTGATATATAAAATTGAGTTATCTCCCTTTATTACAATACAAACTGTAATTGATATATAGAGATATCTCCTATTATTACAATAAAAACTGTAATTGATATTAAATTGAGTTGTCTCCCTTTATTACAATATAAACTTTAATTAATATACAGAGTTATCTCCCATTATTACAATATAAACTTTAATTGACATCATTTTGAGTTATCTCCCATTATTACAATATAAACAGTAATTGATATATAAATTGAGTTATCTCCCTTTATTACAATATAAACTGTAATTGATATTAAATTGAGTTATCTCCTATTATTACAATATAAACTGTAATTGATATTAAATTGAGTTATCCCCCTTTATTACAATATAAACTTTATTTGATATGTAGAGTTATCTCCCATTATTACAATAAAAACTGTAATTGATATTAAATTGAGTTATCCCCCATTTATTCAATATAAAACAT
>NW_008710745.1:5494-8271 GCF_000327385.1 Lottia gigantea
TATTAATTGAGTTATCTTCTATTATTACGATATAAACTGTAATTGATATTAAATTGAGTTATCTGTATTTATAACAATATAAACTTTAATTGATATGTAGAGTTACCTCCCTTTATTACAATAAATACTGTAATTGATATAAGACTTATCTCCCATTATTACAATAGAAACTGTAATTGATATTAAAATGAGTTATCTCCTATTATTACAATATAAACTGTAATTGATATTAAATTGAGTTATCTCCCTTTATTACAATATAAACTTTATTTGATATATAGAGTTAACTCCCTTTATTACAATAAAAACTGTAATTGATATATAAAATTGAGTTATCTCCCTTTATTACAATAAAAACTGTAATTGATATATAAAATTGAGTTATCTCCCTTTATTACAATATAAACTGTAATTGATATATAGAGTTATCTCCCATTATTACAATATAAACTTTAATTAATATTAATTTGAGTTATCCCCCATTATTACAATATAAACTTTAATTGATTATAAATTGATTTATATCCCTTTATTACAATATAAACTGTAATTGATATATAGATATATCTCCCATTATTACAATATAAACTTTAATTGATATTATTTTGAGTATCTCCAATTATTACAATAGAAACTGTAATTGATATCAAAATGAATTATATCCCTTTATTACAATATAAACAGTAACTGATATATAAAGTTGATTTATCTCCCTTTATTACAATACAATTGATGTATAAATTAACTGTAATTGATATATAAAATTGTCTTATCTCCCTTTATTACAATATAAACTGTAATTGATATATAGAGTTATCTCCCATTATTACAATATACACTGTAATTGATCTTAAATTGAGTAATCTCCCTTTATTACAATATAAACTTTAATAGATATAGGGTTAGGGTTTTGATATATAAAATTGAGTTATCTCCCACTATTACAATATAAATTTTAAATGATATATAGAGTTATCTCCCATTTATACAATATAAACTTTAATTGATATTAATTAGAGTTATCTCCCATTATTACAATATAAACTCTAATAAATATTAAATTGAGTTATCTCCCATTATTACAATATAAACTCTAATAAATATTAAATTGAGTTATCTCCCTTTATTACAATATAAACATTAAATGATATATAATATTGAGTTATCTCCCTTTATTACAATATAAAATGTAATTGATATATAGAGATATTTCTCATTATTACAATATAAACTTTAATTGATATCATTTTGAGTTATCTCCCATTATTACAATATAAACAGTAATTGATATATAAAATTGAGTTATCTCCCTTTATTACAATATAAACTCTAATAAATATTAAATTGAGTTATCTCCCATTATTACAATATAAACTCTAATTAATATTAAATTGAGTTATCTCCCTTTATTACAATATAAACATTAAATGATATATAATATTGAGTTATATCCCTTTATTACAATATAAACTGTAATTGATATATAGAGATATTTCCCATTATTACAATATAAACTTTAATTGATATCATTTTGAGTTATCTCCCATTATTACAATATAAACAGTAATTGATATATAAAATTGAGTTATCTCCCTTTATTACAATATAAAATGTAATTGATTTTAAATTGAGTTATTTCCCTTTACTACACAATAAACTTTAATTGATATATAGAGTTATCTCCCATTTTTAAAATATAAACTGTAATTGATATTAAATTGAGTTATTTCCCTTTTATTACAATATAAGCTGTAATTAATATATAGAGTTATCTCCCATTATTATAATAAAAACTATAATTGATATAAATTTGAGTTCTCCCATTATTACAATAGAAACTGTAATTGATATTAAATTGAGTTATCTCCTATTATTACAATATAAACTCTAATTGATATTAAATTGAGTTATCTCCCTTTATTACAATATAAACTGTAACTGATATTAAATTGAGTTTTCTTGCTTTATTACAAAATAAACTGTAATTGATATTAAATTGAGTAAACTCCCTTTATTATAATATAAGTTTTAATTGATATATTGAGTGATCTCCCTTAGTTACAATATAAACTGTAATTAATATATGGAGTTATCTCTCATTATTACAATATAAACTGTAATTGAAATAAATTTGATTTATCTTCCATTATCAAAATATTAACTATAATTTATATATAGAGTTATCTCCCTTTATTACAATATCTAATCCTATTATTACACTATATACTTTAGGTTTTTAAGGTTTAGGTTTAGGGTAAGGTTTTTAGGTTTAGGGTTAGGGTTTTAAAGGTTTTGGTTTTAAGGTTTTTAGGTTTTTAGGTTTTTAGGGTTAGGGTTAGGGTTAGGGTTAGGGTTTAGGGTTAGGGTTAGGGTTAGGGTTAGGGTTAGGGTTAGGGTTAGGTTAGGTTTAGGTTTTTTGGGTTAGGGTTAGGTTAGGGTTAGGTTAGGGTTAGGTTAGGGTTAGGTTAGGGTTAGGTTAGGGTTAGGTTAGGGTTAGGTTAGGGTTAGGGTTAGGGTTAAGGTTTAAGGTTTAAGGGTTAGGGTTAGGGCTAGGACTCATAAGGTTTTTGCGACCAAGTTGTCGCAAAAACCTTATCTTAATGTCACAAAAACCCATCTGTGACTAAAGTTACAGATAATAAGGTTTTTGTGACAGGGCGAAAAACCTGTCGCAAAAACCAAGGATTTGTCTAGAACCAAGGTTTTTTGTCGCAAAAACCCGAAAAATAAGGTATGTCTAACTCGGTTTTTGCGTCAACTTGCCCCAAAGGTCAAAG
>NW_008710745.1:12571-14436 GCF_000327385.1 Lottia gigantea
AACCAATAGTCAATGTAAAAACGCACTTTAACTTGAAATTTCAGGTTTTTGGCCCAATGCCGTAGAAAATGGTTTTTGCGACATTTGAGCGAGAAAAAGAGAGTCCTAACAAGGTATCTTTGGCTTTTGCGACATAGTTCTAAACTTTTTTTTCAAGGTTTTTGCGACATTCAAGGTTTTAGCGACATAGTTCTAACAATTTGAACTTGGGTTCTAACAAAAGAAAAGGCTTTTGAGACCCTTTAAAGCAATGCAATCGATCTGAATTTTAGGCTACGGACCAGACAGAGCGTGCAAATTCAGGCCCAAAAAAAAGAATGGCGAAAATCGTGCAATTTAGCGAGAAACAGTAACCCCAGCTAGGACTCTAAGGTTTTTGAGACATAAGGTTTTTGTGACAGTACTCTGCAAAAATTTCAAAATGCTCCGATCGATCTGAAACTTGGACCAAACATCTTGGCACACCAAGGCCAAGAATAATCAGCCCAAAAAAATTGCCAAAATTGACCAAAAATGCTCTAAGTCCACAAGCGTTTTTTCCCAACTTTGAAGCTCCGTCAAAGCCAGAATTTCCCAGGGCAAGCAATGAAACTTGACACGCTTGTAGTGTCATAAAATGTCTGCCACGTGACGAAAATTCAGACTTGTCAGACAATTAGGACAAAAGTTATTAGACCTTAAAGTTGGGTGCGCAAATGAACCAAAAACCTTAATATGGGTTCTAGCACCAAAATCTTGTTAACCACTTGTGCGCATCGAAAAACCCCGTTTTTTCACGTGAGTCTCGATTTCATAAGACTAGTCTAAAGCAATGAAAATTGACTTGCGGAAAAATTTCGATGGCAAAAGTGGGGCAGAAGTCAAAAAAATCTTCAATATCGGTGCATTCAGAATCTCGAAAAAAACACTGGAATCGACTCATACGGACTCTGCCAGTGCCTCTCAAAGTTGAGCTCCAAAGATGAAGGTTTTCGGGACAAAATGAAACTTTGGAGCCTTCTGGACGCCAAACTAGGTCAGACCGGAAATTGGTTTTTGGCCCAAAAGAGCTAACTTTTTGAGATCTACAACTTTTGTTCTTGAAGTTTCGTAACCCTCTGTAAATAAGCGAGATTTGTGCGGCGATGTCGCAAAAACCAATTTTGTCACAAAAACCCGAATAGTTCTAGTTAGGGTTAGGGTTAGGTTTTTTTTAAGGTTTAGGGTTTTTTAAGGTTTAGGTTTAGGTTTAGGGTTAGGGTTTGAGGTTTAGGGTTTTTAGGGTTAGGTTTTAGGTTTTAGGTTTTAGGTTTAGGGTTAGGTTTAGGGTTTGGGGTTAGGGTTAGGGTTAGGGTTAGGGTTAGGGTTAGGGTTAGGGTTTAGGGTTAGGTTTAAGGTTTGGTTTTTTAAGGTTTTTTAGGGTTAGGGTTAGGTTTAAGGTTTTAGGTTTTAGGTTTTTTTAAGGTTTAGGTTAGGGTTAGGGTTAGGTTTAAGGTTTTAAGGTTTTAAGGTTTAGGGTTAGGTTTTTAGGGTTAGGGTTAGGGTTAGGGTTAGGGTTAGGTTTTAGGGTTAGGTTTTAGGGTTAGGGTTAGGGTTAGGGTTAGGGTTAGGGTTAGGGTTAGGGTTAGGGTTAGGGTTAGGGTTAGGTTTGGTTTGGTTTAAGGTTTTTTAGGGTTAGGGTTAGGGTTAGGGTTAGGGTTAGGGTTAGGGTTAGGGTTAGGGTTAGGGTTAGGGTTAGGGTTAGGGCTAGGACTCATAAGGTTTTTGCGACCAAGTTGTCGCAAAAACCTTATCTTAATGTCACAAAAACCCATCTGTGACTAAAGTTACAGATAATAAGGTTTTTGTGACAGGGCGAAAAACCTGTGGCAAAAACCAAGGATTTG
>NW_008710746.1:0-3255 GCF_000327385.1 Lottia gigantea
TCGAACATTACACACATATTTTCACAATTTTCTTTTAATTTCAGGTATCTGATACTGTTGTGGAACCTTACAACGCTACCCTCTCAGTTCATCAACTGGTAGAAAATACAGACGAGACTTACTGTATTGATAATGAGGCTCTATACGATATCTGTTTCCGTACCCTCAAACTGACCACACCCACTTACGGTGACCTCAACCATCTAGTTTCAGCCACCATGTCTGGAGTGACCACATGTCTCCGATTCCCTGGTCAACTCAACGCCGATCTCAGAAAGCTAGCTGTCAACATGGTACCTTTCCCACGTCTTCATTTCTTTATGCCAGGATTCGCTCCTCTCACCTCTCGAGGTTCCCAGCAATACCGAGCGCTCACTGTACCCGAACTCACACAACAGATGTTCGATGCCAAGAACATGATGGCTGCCTGTGATCCTCGTCATGGTCGTTATCTGACAGTAGCTACCATGTTCAGAGGTCGTATGTCCATGAAGGAGGTAGATGAACAGATGTTGAATGTTCAGAATAAGAACAGCAGCTACTTTGTTGAGTGGATTCCCAACAATGTTAAAACTGCTGTTTGTGACATTCCACCAAGAGGTCTGAAGATGTCTGGAACATTTATTGGTAATACGACAGCCATCCAGGAACTGTTTAAGAGAATCTCTGAACAGTTTACAGCTATGTTCAGAAGAAAGGCTTTCCTCCATTGGTATACTGGTGAAGGTATGGATGAGATGGAATTTACTGAAGCTGAATCCAACATGAATGATCTGGTATCTGAATATCAACAGTACCAGGATGCTACAGCTGAAGAGGAGGGAGAATTTGATGAAGAAGAAGGTGAACAAGATGAAGCTTAAACAAAACGTAAAATTTAATCTATGTATACAAACAGTATATCTATATATTTATTTCAAAACTTATTGTTGATATTTGCTTAGTACATGGAATTATTCGTTCTGCTCTCAGTACATCAAAAGACTTTGAAAAAATCTGATTCATATTTTACTGTTAACCAGAGCCATATATTGAGAGAGTTTGGCCAACTGCAAAATGACCGCCATATTTGCTATCAAAGGACCAACGCGACGTGATTCGCTTATACATAATAAGTCAGACAGAGACTTATTCGGGTTTATTCAACTAAATTTTATTTGGGAATTTTTTTCTTTTGAATATATTGCAATTAACCATTTACAAAACAAACGTAAATTTATGCATTCACTTTGAAGACTTTCTCAATATATGACTGCTGGTCACGATTTCAGTTTGGTTTGGAACAAATTTAGCCGGATATCATCAACTAGTTCAATGTGAGCCAATGTACCTCCAATTGTTCTCCCACTTTATTTCTCGTATAATTAAAAATATTATTTTTATAAGTTTTTGCAGCAAAATATGTGTCAGAATGCATCAAATCAATTCTGTTTTTCAAAAATATTTTATTGGAGAATTTTCTAAAACGATCTATGGAAGGATAGCGCCTATGCACTCTACAAAACTGTCGGATTTTGAATTTTGACCTCGACAGTCAGCTGTTGTTGAGACATAAAAGTTTGACCCTGTTTTGTGGACATTTTGCGCACCCCGAAGATTTATTTGAATCGAAAAAAAAACTGATCTCTGGCCGACCATTTAAAACTACGTGCGCAGCCAAAAGAGCAAGGGTTACAGTGTCGTGAAATACTAACAAGACGAAAGTTTTAGTGATGCCCAACACTAATTTACAGTCATCGTATGGGTGATTCAATATTATGTTAGAAAAAAAAACGCGTATTCTGAGGTTTGGAAAATAAAAATTTTCTGACTCTACTCCAGTCGATAAATATAAATATCTATCAGAGGCTGGAATGAAGGCAGATGTTTCGGACTAATTTGTTCCATTGATTTGTTTAACAAATTTGTGATCAATAAAGTTATAAGTATTGTAATATTATAAAAATTTCCATATACACAATAGATGTATAAGAAAGTTTTTTAAGCTTCTTTCCTGGTATTAGTACTAATCTATATCATTACTGCTATTCAAAATTACGATATCTATAAAAAGGCTTTTAAGGAAATTGTTCATGAAGGTTTTTAATGAATTTGCCAGCCTATAAAAAAAGTGAAAAAAGTAGAAACAACAAGAATATTAAGAGGAATTAAGAGATAAAGGGATGCAATAGCCAAATAATCAAGTTTACCACAGATCTCTATTATTCCTTGGAGAGTCTATGTGAATTTAGTGAATTAATAAAGTCAATATCACCCAGGAGATCAGCAAGCTGTGTTTTTCCGTGTAGAAGAAAATAGTTCCATGATAATATTAGATGAATTGATCACTTAATGGGTAATGCTTTTTCCGAATCAAGGACATGAATTGTTGTTCACAGTTTTATGCTGTGTTGTCTTCAGGCAACTGAACAATTTTTCAGCCATTGTTTCCTTGTCAACATCGCGCACGAATCATTTCAAAACATTGAATCTGGTGACCAGTCCACTACCATATGGCGACGTACCGGATAAGATCCATCATCAAGTAAAATTAAACAATATTTGATGAATTTTGATTTGGTTTCCTGGACAACACCTGATTTAAAATTAAAATGGATTTTCAGCCAATCTTGCGCTTTATAGTGCTGTGTTTTCTCCTAAAAGGTAACGGAAGTAACGCATATAAATGCTTTAAAAGGGAACTTTTACAAAATATGACAGCAACCAAAAAACTAATGGGAGTACCAGTTTTAACCTTTCACACCGAAATTTTGACATGTTGCAAATATTGCAAATTACATTCACTTTGTAAAGCTGTCAACTTTAACCGTGTCAGTTTTCAGTGTCAACTAATGAGTGAAACACCAACTTGGTCCAATACGATTTTTGAATTTGACAATATTTTAATAGACATGGAAAATTGGAGAGAATCATATCTGGGTGCGTGTTAAAACCATAATTGTCCGAATAACACCGTATGTCGTGAATTACAAGATTCCTATAATTGTGAAGTTATCGGGTGTGTGGGTTTTCCGGGTGTTAATAATATCAACTCGTCATCGTTTAAAGCTAAACCTTTGTGGGAGGTCAACGAAATGGTGGAGTATGTTTTTGAACGTGGATATCTCCCGTCAATCAACCCAGTTTGTACCGAAGATGGAACGTGGAGTCAGTTTATCTGTTTACCGTATTCTAGATGTGGTGAAATTAGAAACTGTAATGAAAGTATGGAAGAAAAGGATTATTGGTTGTATATTCCCGCTTACCAAACTCGAG
>NW_008710746.1:3305-7009 GCF_000327385.1 Lottia gigantea
TCTGGGAAAGTTTGTTATCGACACCCGAGGGACAGGCCTCAAGTTTCCAGACTCCTTGTCGTGGAAAACCACAGGAAAATCAGCAGT
This sequence comes from Lottia gigantea, assembly GCF_000327385.1. Taxonomy (NCBI): domain Eukaryota; kingdom Metazoa; phylum Mollusca; class Gastropoda; family Lottiidae; genus Lottia; species Lottia gigantea. The sequence goes on from NW_008710746.1 coordinate 3,393, forward strand.
TATTGTCAATATAACCCGGACTATGGGTGGTCATGTGATAACAGGATTTTGTGGGGGAGATTGTGGTGGATGCGAAATCGATGAAACCAGAAATGTAAATCTTCTGGAAGTGGATGAGAAAGATATGCCACCATTCGAAACAGCAGACCTACCACTTTGTCAATTTCTGCTATAATTGTATTGGTGCTGGCACGATACATTAGTGATTCAATACAGTACAAAGAGATACAACTACACTGCTTTGAAATACAAAAGAAATTTAATGTAGAAGTTCCATTTGTGAATGTAAACATGACTGCAGTTAGCCGATCTATAATAAATTACTAGTAATATTTCATTTATTTTTCTTAAATTAAAAAAATATTCCTTGATTTCTTCTTCTATTACATCATATCACGATAGGTATCGTATCGTTTCAATTGTATCGCGCTACGTATCGTACATAGATTTTCTATTATAGGATATCCAAGGTATCATATCGTGTCATGATTGGCTATACCTAGCACAACTTTGTATAATATTGTTAGATATGGAGTTTTGGTTTCACAAATTTGCACCACTGTCTTGCAATTCAGCCATCAAATAACACTGCGCGAAAATTGCAGAAAAATGGGTTTTACTTAAATCGTATTCGTTCCATCGATAGAAATGCAAAAAAGATATGTGATATATGATATATTTGTCGTATTTCCCAGTATGACAATCAGGTATGTTGTGAGCAACCCAAATTTCTTAGACTTGACGTTACAATGTTGTACAACGCGACTGAAGTATGCGACGTATGAAGAGGGATTATCAATACCGTAGAAAATAGGAAGTGAAACCACACACGACGTCAAGAATGGTATCCGGACCCGTACCTTTACCTTGCACCACATCGATAATCCCGCGTCGTACACAACGGACACCATACCTCGTCTATTTCCTCCTTTAGAAGTCGGGCTGAATCCTGTAAGTCTGGTGACGGCCGGACTATTGTTAACTTTTTTGAAAAGCCCAAATCTGGTCAGCGTGATTTATCAAAGTATACTAGTCAAGTAGACAACTTACACATGAATCTACAGGACGATATTCTAGATATTAGAAACTCGGCACCCTGGTGTACTACATACGTCATTATTCAAGGCCATTGTTCACCATTTTCGGGAGTCAATCCTTTCTTCGTATCAAAAGAGAGCAGTAAGTCAGCACACCTGATGTGTTACATACGCCATTATTGAAATCAAATTGGCCAATTAGCGATCGTGTTACGTATAAAACAACTTGAACTTTGAGATCTATTCATCAAAGTTTCAAGATCTAATTGGTCGAGAAATAAATACTTAACAATAATATTATTATCAGTAACAGAGCATCCTCAAGTAAAAGGCGTCGAACCTATTCATTAATCCTTGGTAATTCAAGATCGAGGCAAGTTCGACATGTGAGTCTTTATAATTTGAGGTTAGAATTAAGAAAGATAATTAAAGAGACAAATGATAGATTTAAATAATTTATTCAGAAAAAATAACTTAGTTTGAGTTTAATATTCTTCCCCTTCTTCTTCTCCTTCACCTTCAACAGAATCAACTCCAACTTCTTCATAATCTTTCTCCAGAGCAGCTAAGTCTTCTCTAGCTTCAGAGAATTCACCTTCTTCCATACCTTCACCAACATACCAATGGACGAAAGCTCTCTTAGCATACATCAGATCAAATTTATGATCAAGACGAGCCCAAGCTTCAGCAATAGCAGTCGTGTTACTCAACATACAAACTGCTCTTTGGACCTTGGCTAAATCACCTCCTGGTACAACAGTTGGTGGTTGGTAATTGATACCGACTTTGAAACCAGTTGGACACCAGTCGACAAATTGGATGGTTCTCTTGGTTTTAATGGTCGCAATAGCAGCGTTGACATCCTTGGGAACAACATCACCTCGGTACAACATACAGCAAGCCATATATTTGCCATGACGAGGATCACATTTGACCATCTGATTGGCTGGCTCGAAACAAGCATTGGTGATTTCAGCTACAGAAAGTTGTTCATGGTAGGCTTTCTCGGCAGATATGACCGGCGCGTAGGTAGCCAATGGGAAATGGATACGTGGGTAAGGTACCAAGTTGGTCTGGAACTCAGTAAGATCGACGTTCAAGGCACCATCAAATCGCAGAGAAGCCGTAATAGAACTGACGATTTGTCCAATCAATCGGTTCAGGTTGGTGTAAGTTGGTCTTTCAATATCAAGATTTCGTCGACAGATGTCGTAGATGGCCTCGTTGTCCACCATGAAAGCACAATCAGAATGTTCCAGTGTGGTATGGGTTGTAAGGATGGAGTTGTATGGTTCTACTACAGCAGTTGAAATTTGTGGAGCAGGATAAACAGCAAACTCCAGCTTGGATTTCTTGCCGTAATCGACGCTCAATCTTTCCATCAACAAGGAAGAGAAACCAGATCCGGTTCCTCCACCAAAGCTGTGGAAGATTAGGAATCCTTGAAGACCAGTACATTGATCAGCCAGCTTCCTGGTTCTGTCAAGAACCAAATCAATGATCTCCTTGCCCACTGTGTAGTGACCTCGAGCGTAGTTATTGGCAGCATCTTCTTTACCAGTGATGAGTTGTTCAGGATGGAAGAGTTGGCGGTAAGTACCAGTTCGGACTTCATCCACAACTGTCGGTTCCAGATCAACAAATACAGCTCTTGGAACATGTTTACCAGCTCCAGTCTCACTGAAGAAAGTGTTGAAGGAATCATCTCCACCTCCAATAGTTTTATCAGAAGGCATCTGACCATCTGGTTGGATACCATGTTCTAAACAGTATAACTCCCAACAGGCATTGCCCATCTGGACACCAGCTTGACCAATGTGGATAGAGATACACTCACGCTGAAAGGAAAGAAGGTATATAGTAAATATCCCAGTGGTAACTGTTGTGTAGTATTATTAAAATAGTCGTCAAAAAACTGTAAAATCAATTATTAAACGAAAAATAAATATGTAAACTCTCCAAAAGAAATCTCGAGTTGACCCAGTCCTAAAGTTTCGACAGGTGTTTGAGAAGAGTCAACATGCCTTGCTTCGCTAGAGACACTAGTAACAATTCGTATCTCATGTCAGCTCAAATATAAAACTTAGGTCCTCACTCGAGACCTTTAAGCTAATATTTCACGATAATATTTCACGAGCTCATCTTATGCTTTAGACACAGGTTCTGGGTACAATATAATCGTCAGGTCACTTTAGTTTGTAAACGGAAGTTAACTGTGTAATACGGGCAATATAAAGTAGGTCATTGTCTGTTAAAGGTAACCCTTAAGCAACATTAAGTTATTAATCACATTAAAAATACGAACACAATAGCACTCTATGACATGTTACTTCAGAATTTTTATAGTTTTTGATTGTTCCATTATCTACATTATAAAAAATATACAATCCACCGCCGGACAGTTAACATATAATTTGAAAGCATTTTACTTACCATATTGAAGGTTTATAAAAGTAGAAACTAAAGTTTAAAACTGACGAAGGTTGAGAGACGCGAATCTTGCAGGAAGAGTTGAAGCTAACCAAGGCAAGATATTACCGCTGAATGTAGAGTTTGTGATGTTAACTTGTAATTTATACC
>NW_008710747.1:0-1572 GCF_000327385.1 Lottia gigantea
TTTGATATTTGAATTTAGAGATGCAGAAAAGTATTTACAACAATGTAATTACATCTTCGTATGTACCTGAATATCGTAACACGCCCTGCATCAGTACTGTTATTAGAACAGTTCTAGTTTAATTTATTTTCACTTTGTTTATTGCATCCTATAATTAAACTTCCGATCCACCATTTCAACGTTTCTTTCTAATTTTAAAAATTCATTATTAATTTTAGTAATCTGTTGTTGAATATATGTTTTAATTTCGGTATCATCAATATTTTGTATTTGTTGTTGAATATAGGTTTTAATTACGCTATCATAGATTTTAATATTAGTTAGTTCTTTTTTCTAAGTCACTGTTGTATTATCAATAAGTTTAGTTCTAGAGTAGTTAATTCCTGTTGTAATCTATCTTCATTTATACCTGGTGTAATATACTATCTATTAGTTGTTTAACATCTAATTTTTTGTTTTACAATCTTTTCATCTAATTTAGATATTGATAAACTTAAATTTTGTAACTGTGTTTTATCTACTACATTCGCCAATGTTGTTGTTGAATATAGCTTTTGATATTGCTACCATCAATGTTTTGTATTTGTTGTTGAATATAGGTTTCAATAGTAGTTAGCTCTTTTTCTAAGTCACTGTTGCGTTATCAGTAAGTTTAGTTTCTAGAGTTGTTAATTCCTGTTGTAATCTATCTTCATTTATACCTGGTGTAATACTATCTATTAGTTGTTTAACATCTAATTTTTTGTTTTACAATCTTTTCATCTAAGTTAGATATTGATAAACTTAAATTTTGTAACTGAGTTTTATCTACTACACTCGCCAATGTTGTTGTTGAATATAGCTTTTAATTTTGCTACCATCAATGTTTTGTATTTGTTGTTGAATATAGGTTTCAATAGTAGTTAGCTCTTTTTCTAAGTCACTGTTGTGTTATCAGTAAGTTTAGTTTCTGGAGTTGTTAATTCCTGTTGTAATCTATCTTCATTTATACCTGGTGTAATACTATCTATTAGTTGTTTAACATCTAATTTTTTGTTTTACAATCTTTTCATCTAATTTAGATATTGATAAACTTAAATTTTGTAACTGAGTTTTATCTACTACATTCGCCAATGTTGTTGTTGAATATAGCTTTTAATTTTGCTACCATCAATGTTTTGTATTTGTTGTTGAATATAGGTTTCAATAGTAGTTAGCTCTTTTTCTAAGTCACTGTTGTGTTGTCAGTAAGTTTAGTTTTTAGAGTTGTTTATGCCTGTTCTATCTTCATTTATACCTGGTGTAATACTATCTGTTAGTTGTTTAACATCTTATGTTTGTTTTACAATCTTTTTATCTTATTAAGTTATTAATAAATTTAAATTTAGTAACTGAGTTTTATCTACTATATTCGGTTTTCTAATTGAGTTCTACTATCTTTATCTAGTACAGATATTGTGTGATGTATACTTTTAGTTGTTTGGATTTAATAACCTTAATTTGTTGCGTCTTTTTGTGTTGAGGAAATTTTAAATTAGTTATTTTAAATTTTTCATTTTTATAACACCTTGAAACGTGTCTCCAATCTAATCG
>NW_008710748.1:0-1570 GCF_000327385.1 Lottia gigantea
ACAAGTGGATTAACTTTTGACTGGCGGGAAACGATCAGTTGGTCACGTAAAACCGAAAGTATTTTATGTCTTTATAGTCAAATGGCTGACATCAACAATTCTACACTCTTTCTGTCTAACGCCAGTTTTAATAGCACAAGATTGACGCAACTCAAAACAATTTCAAATATCTGCAGGAATCGCCCATTCATTGTAAAATACAAGCAGGTATCACCTATCCTGTTATTAAACCAGGTCACACTGACATCTCTAAGACAATTAGTAAACAATTTAAATGAATTACCCACGATTCTTAGCATCGACTTTTTACGTCTGCTCGTCTTTAATAAACATGTAAACGGCGCCAAAATATATTTCACCACTTCAGACTTACTTCTGTTATGACGTCATTAACAGCTGATGTTTTTGGAGTGAGTTTTTCAGACGACGCATGATAAATCAATTTTAAAAGCTCAGAAAAAATTGTGTTTGTGTAATATTTAGGAAAGCATCATATAGATTTTGTGTTTTGTTTTGCAATCTGAAACCCCAAACTTTTACAGTCTTTAATACTTTTACAAACACATACTTCATCTTCAATCAAACTTCAAACAACATTCAAAGAGCAACGAGCATACTCAAAAACTTGGTTCAAACTTCAAACAACATTCAAAGAGCAACGAGCGTACTCAAAAACTTGGTTCAAAGTTCAAACAACATTCAAAGAGCAACGAGCGTACTCAAAAACTTGGTTCAAAGTTCAAAAAACATTCAAAGAGCAACGAGCGTACTCAAAAACTTGGTTCAAAGTTCAAAAAACATTCAAAGAGCAACGAGCGTACTCAAAAACTCGGTTCAAACTTCAAACAACATTCAAAGAGCAACGAGCGTACTCAAAAACTTGGTTCAAAGTTCAAACAACATTCAAAGAGCAACGAGCGTACTCAAAAACTTGGTTCAAAGTTCAAACAACATTCAAAGAGCAACGAGCGTACTCAAAAACTTGGTTCAAACTTCAAACAACATTCAAAGAGCAACGAGCGTACTCAAAAACTTGGTTCAAACTTCAAACAACATTCAAAGAGCAACGAGCGTACTCAAAAACTTGGTTCAAACTTCAAACAACATTCAAAGAGCAACGAGCGTACTCAAAAACTTGGTTCAAAGTTCAAACAACATTCAAAGAGCAACGAGCGTACTCAAAAACTTGGTTCAAACTTCAAACAACATTCAAAGAGCAACGAGCGTACTCAAAAACTTGGTTCAAAGTTCAAACAACATTCAAAGAGCAACGAGCGTACTCAAAAACTTGGTTCAAACTTCAAACAACATTCAAAGAGCAACGAGCGTACTCAAAAACTTGGTTCAAACTTCAAACAACATTCAAAGAGCAACGAGCGTACTCAAAAACTTGGTTCAAACTTCAAACAACATTCAAAGAGCAACGAGCGTACTCAAAAACTTGGTTCAAAGTTCAAACAACATTCAAAGAGCAACGAGCGTACTCAAAAACTTGGTTCAAAGTTCAAACAACATTCAAAGAGCAACGAGCGTACTCAAAAACTTGGTTCAAAGTTCAAACAACATTCAA
>NW_008710749.1:0-1568 GCF_000327385.1 Lottia gigantea
TAAGAAGTGAACTATCTATCCCAAGAGGGACACACCTGTCGCCTCTCACTTCCATTTACCGAGACACTCCAGTCAAAATCTCGACTACCTAATAATCAACAGACTCGACACCAACCCGTACCTTACAAAGTCCACAGCCAATAGGCCCTCCATTTTGCTCCATTGGATTATCAGTTTGCAAACTTTCCAATGGGATCCATGACAAATCTAAACCTGATTACCCCCACTTCTTTCTTTGTTATTTATTACATATATCTACAGTCTATAGGTTTGATAAAGTACTGAATTTATTATATTATGTTTTGTTTCACTACAAGCAGAAAAACAACACAGGAGTATAGACTAGATTACTGCAAGTTTCAAAAGCATTTTTCTCACACATGTTTATACATAAAAAAATAGCTTACATTACTGTCATGTCTCCATTAACTTTTGAAACGAATTTGCCATAGAAGACTTGAATGTTTGCTTTTCAACCTATTTTCAAAATTTGGAGAATTTGAAAATATATTTCAGGTAAATGGTACTTCATTGCAAGTTATTACAAGATAGGCCTAGAGCCACACGTGGCACAGAGTGGGACTTTGCAAATGTAGCAAATTGCAAAAGACGCAAAAAATCAACCTTCTACGATAATTACATCACGTGCAAGAATAGTCTAAAGATGGGAAGTTTTGATTTTTTGGAAGATTGTTATTCCGGAAGTAGACAGACCTCACCAATGAAAGTATCAGAAGATAGCCAAGGTCAATGGCATTTGACATTGAAAAGGAGATGGTCAACAAAAGTCAAGGTTACGAGATACAAGTCATCAAAATTTTAAAATATATACGGCTATAAAACCGGAAGTTGAGATAGGACAGCAAATATAAAAGTATAAAAAAATAGCCAATGTGAATGACCTTTGATTCTACAAAAGTCAGGGTCAAAAAAGGTCAAGGTCAAAAATTGAACATCTTGAATTTTCAAAACCTGTTCCTTTTTTTGAACTATAAAGCTGAAACAATCGAACTTCTAAGACAACTTGGCTCAACAGATGAAGTAATTGTATGCAAAGTTCCATTTTGAACAAATGTATAATTTGTGAGTTATGCCTCTGGCCAAAAATGTCAATAATGAGTAATTTAACCCAGATGTGCCACTCCCACCTCAATTCTTTGGCATAAGTTAATTGATATTCTGAATGTTATGTTGTGTTCCAGATTTAAAGCTTTTACATCATACAGGTTAAAAGATATAAGTCAACAAATATCAATAAAGGTCAAAATAGGAAATTACAAAACCCGTTCCTTTTTTGGAACTATAAAGCTGAAACAAATGACCTATTAACACAAAAACTGGCCAAAATAATGAGGTAATTGTGTGCAAAGTTCCTTTTTGAACAAAAGTATTCTTTGTGAGTTATGCCCTTCAAAATGTAAACAATTAGTAATTCAACCCGGATGTGCCACGCCCACCTCAACTTTTTTGTCATAGGTTAATTCATATTCAAATTGTCCTTTTGTGTTCCAAGTTTCAATGTTCTACATCAAATAGGTCATAAGATATACACAAGAATCCGAAAAAAT
>NW_008710750.1:0-1684 GCF_000327385.1 Lottia gigantea
GATATTATAACAATGTAATATACAGTAACTGTATAAATATTCTCCTATTCTAGGTCAAGTTATAATAAATACTGAACCTAATGAACTAGTTGATGGAGAATCTGATAGTGTTACCTGTTATTATAACAATATTATACAGTAACTGTATAATATTCTCTTTTCTATTCTAGGTCAAGTTATAATAAATACTGAACCTAATAAACTAGTTGATGGAGAATCTGATAGTGTTACCTGTTATTATAACAATGTAATATACAGTAACTGTATAATATTCTCTTTTCTATTCTAGGTCAAGTTATAATAAATACTGAACCTAATAAACTAGTTGATGGAGAATCTGGTAGTATTACCTGTTATTATAACAATGTAATAGACAGTAACTGTATAATATTCTCTTTTCTATTCTAGGTCAAGTTATAATAAATACTGAACCTAATGAACTAGTTGATGGAGAATCTGGTAGTGTTACCTGATATTATAACAATGTAATAGACAGTAACTGTATAATATTCTCTTTTCTATTCTAGGTCAAGTTATAATAAATACTGAACCTAATGAACTGGTTGATTGATAATCTGGTAGTGTTACCTGTTATTATAACAATGTAATAGACAGTAACTATATAATATTCTCTTTTCTATTCTAGGTCAAGTTATAATAAATACTGAACCTAATGAACTGGTTGATGGAGAATCTGGTAGCGTTACCTGTTCTTTTAACAATGTAATAGACAGTAACTGTATAATATTCTCGTTCTATTCTAGGTCAAGTTATAATAAATACTGAACCTAATGAACTAGTTGATGGAGAATCTGGTAGTGTTACCTGTTATTATAACAATGCTTATACAATAACTTTATCTCGATCTGGTGATGATAGTAATATAGCTAACTGTTTTGTTACTATACAAGAACAAGATTGTAATATCCTAAATCCTGGATGTGAAAACAACTATACCGACTATAGAGAATTCTATACAGCATCTAAAACAACTACTAGTGTAACTATACATATTGATACAGTATCTAAACAAAGAGATGATGGTATCTGGAGATGTAGAGTGGATGAACTTCCATCTGAATCATTTCAAATCAATAAAACTATTAATGTTAAAGGTAATTCTATGTTACTAGAGCTTCATTATTTCATCTAGTTTTAATTAAATAGACTCTTCATAAATAATTATTTATAACTAAAACAAATTCGAAATGTTGTCTGCACTGGAAATAGATATGAAAGAAAAAACCGGAAAACATATTCCAAGATGTCGAGTAGGAACGATATGAGATAAATAAACAGGAAAGGAACGACTTTTGAATTGTTAATTCCTACAAATCACATATTAATAGTTTTCAATTTTATTTTGCCTTGTTATTTCTAGTACCAGTTAAAGGTGTCGAAATAGAAAATAAAAACAGTCTAAATCTAGTAAATGGAGTGTCTACCACAATGAATTGTAAAGTCACCAATAATCCTGATCCAGTAATAAATTATAGATGGTTTATAGTAGAAACAGATCAAATATTATCAACATCATCATCTTTCCGATTGACACCAAATAAAAATCAAAATGGTCAAACTCTATCATGTTCAGCAGACAATGGATATGGTAGTAGTAAATCTGATACTGTTATTCTAGATGTCAAGTGTAAGTATTTTATAAAAATATGTAACTATAATTTAA
>NW_008710750.1:6806-10748 GCF_000327385.1 Lottia gigantea
CAGAAAATATAATATATATTTAGAGACATGATGTTTATATTTTATTATTGTTTTGTCTCTTGAGTGTATTCTTTGATCTTTCTATTTTTTCACTCATTATTATCATTTAATTGATCTTAAAATACAACAAGACACACAATTTTGGTTGGGCGAGTTAGGTTAGGCTCATTCAAGCCCTCCTGCTCCATCAACCACCAGTGGGTCCACGGTACACTACTATCCTGCTCTAGATGAGTTAGAGCGAATGCAGGGTCATCCTCGTCCCAGCTCATGCAGACCCGTCACGCTCCATCCACCACTAGCGACTAAACGGTACACTACTGTCCAGCTCCAGATGAGTTAGAGCGAAGGCAGGGTCATCCTCATCCCCGCTCATGCAGACCTTTCACGTTCCATCCGCCACCAGCGGCTCCGCGGTACACTACTGTCCAGCTCTAAATGAGTTAGAGCGGATTCGGGGTCTACCGCATCCCCGCTCAAGCAAACCCTCCACAAAGACTTTTGTCTTTGATGAGTTAGAGAGAATGCAGGGTCATCCTCATCCCCGCTCCTATCGTCCAGAAACCTCGCCACGATCCACGAGACTACCAGTCGGTCTAAGCTACACCACGTCTCAGTCCTAGGCTGAATCACCCAACTTCCTCTGCCATGTATAGGGAAAAGCTATGATTTGTAGGTATACCCCTTCTATTTCTTAGCCTCAAGCTCCTCCCTAGACTGTGCCCCTCCCTCGCCAGTGTGCTGCGACAAACGCACAATGTAAGCTACTAACCAGCCTCATTACCATCATTCATGCTTTGTTAGTGTTGGAATAAACGTAGAAATACTTTTTGTCGTTGTTATTGGCCTCCATATTCAATGAATTCACGAGTTTCCCCAGTCTCCCTGCTCATACGAACCAGTCATGCTCCATCGACCACCAGTGGGTCCGTGGTACACTACGCTCCAGCTCTAGATCAGTTAGAGCGGATGCAGGGTCATCCTCATCCCCGCTTTCATGACATCTCGCCACGGTCCACCAGTCGATCTGAGCTACACCAGATTAGATTCGGTAAATACGAACACTTATTTCAAATAAAATGTGGAAGAAGATTATCGATTATCATAACCTACAATAACAGCTGTAAACATTGCCAATACTCGAAAAACAAAGCATTTTAATCCTTATGTGTTATGGGAAACAAATGCAATACAAAGAAAACCAAGATATCACAATATAATTTCCGAGAAAACAAATCTGTGTCAAACACAACTCACTGCTGATCCAAGTACTTTCAAGTACTTCTATAAACGATAAATAAAGGAGGAACCAAACAAATTAAGCTTTCATCTTTCAAATGAGGACGATAAGCGTTGGGAAAGGCTTTATAAAGGAAGTATAGTCCTTTGAGAAAAGTAAACGCTTGGTTTGTACAATGGGTATGATTATACATATGAATAGTGCGGTAAGAATAAAATACTGAACAGTTGGACAGGAGTTGTGTTTTTTTTTTTTTTTTTTTTTTTTTCGTACGAGTCTTCTCCCTTGAAGTTGAAATCGACAAAATAAAAAAAAAGACAAAACACAAAAAGACAAGAGAAAAATCACATTTCAAGACTGGCACGTGCTAACAATTGTCAGTTCTTACTCGACTGTTTATTAAGACGCATAAAATTTGTATCAGGTGCGAGCGATGATACGCTCTATCGATATGGTCATATGGTTTGATTATATCTTAGAATTATTAACATAGAATGAATTCAAATATAGAAATTCTCTGAGAAAAAATCTCCAGAGCTTTCTTATTTAACTCTAACGCTTTCTCTTTGCTTTGTTGATCAGTTCATCATATTTGTTTTCTTTCCTTTTTTACTGGAGTGTTGGTTACGTTTGAAGAATAACATATTTGTGTGACCTGATAGGACTTGTATTCAAATTGTGAATTGTTGAATAGGTAAAGAAGAAAGAGACAATGGGGATCCAGTCAGTAGCGTTTCTAGTGTAGATAAGTCAAGTTGGTTTAATTACTATTCATTGTCCCAGTATCTTAAAATCAAAAACATTACTGATGTTTGCAAATGTGCACAAAAAAAAACTCGCCCGGATAGCTTATGTTTCCTTCTGTATTACATAATATGCCAACTAGGAATTGGAATGTTTGTTTCCTTCTGTTACATAACATGTCAACAAGGAATAATTTGGGGAAAATGCCAGGTTACCAGGAAAGGGAACTCTTCCATCTGCCATTTAGAACAACTACCTGCTGAGAAAATATAGAACAAGATGTTCGATTGATCCTGAGAAAACAAATGTAGTAACAACATACGGGGCAGTGGGGACCGTGTTGACCGACACAAGAAGAAAGGACACTTTTTCGGAGTTGCTGGAGTGGCTATCACTGCGACAATTAACACCGAATCTTCGACTCGTACTGTTTCCCTAACCATATTTTTCTCAACAAACCTACAACTTCTAACATTACTGGCATCCACATTTTTTAATATACAGGTGGAGCTCGTACATGGAATAGAGAACTATTAGAAACTTTCCCGCTAGCAAAAGTTAACTCGACATTTCGAAAGTGGCAAAAGGTTGCAACCTATAAACTTGGTCAAAGCCATCCATGTTATTGGCCAGTCAGGTGTAATATTGCCTCATCAAAGGCACATGAAGTGTGGCTCTCATGTCGGACTGACCAGTTTGCATTCCAGCGGTCTTTTGAACCGTCAACTCCTTATCGATAACTTTCCGTCTGCCCTTGCGTGTCCAAGTCTGGTTCATTTGGTAACATGGAGAGTCTATGGGGAAATAGGACTAGGCCCATTCCAGGCTAATTGCCTACACATGCATAGGCCCAATGCGACTTGGATCGACCTGACCTTATGGCCAACACACCGGGGCTGGCACCCAGTGCCGTTTCGACTTTCTGACGCCTTTCCGTTTGCCCATGCCTGTTCAATTATCAATGAATTAAGATTCCAAAGGCCAATATGACCGTGCAAGTGATGCCATTCGTAAGTAGGGGACGTATGCAAATGCAGTGTAATATGCGGCTGAGTTTGTGCGTTATCATTTACCCTTTTTTACCTACTGTCTGCCTTATAGGGTATAGAGAGAGAGAGACAAGCAACGTTCATTCAATTAAAGTACAAAAGAACGATGATTGATTGTGTTTATGCAAGAGATTACCTTAGTCAGCCTCAATTAAAGGCGATCATTGATCGATTGATCGTGTTTATGCAAGGGGTCGGATTAGTATGCAATTCTCCAGCTTTCTTTAGTCCTGTACACCAATCATTGGACATAATATGTTTATCAGATTATCTGTCACCGATCTGAAACGGGTCTCTCGAGGTGTATTACGCATTAGGCCCACCTTCTTCAAGTCTTATACACCAATCATCCTACTTGTTTTTGCAAGAGATTACCTTAGCCTGCCTTCTATACTATGCAAGCCAATGAGAATTTGGCTGTGGGTGGACGTGTCAGTTTGAAACCAACGACAATTCAGGGACAGGGATTTGATTGCACTGATGCAAGACACCGTTAGGAATAATACAATTTTATTTAACAATAACATTAACAATAACATTAACAATAACAATAACATTCACATTCACTTCATTACTCTGGACAGCTCCCAGAGTAAAGAACCCTGGCCTAGTTCGTTCAGGTGAACTCCGTCGGAGCACAGCACACACGATAGGCTAGGGTGGGTGTGTCGACGCTCTCCAAATGTGTTAACGTAGTAAATATCCTTTTGTAACTTTCGCCATTTGTTCGAACCTTTTATTTACATCGCGCACAGCACGTATGTATCTTCGGGCATTTTCCCAATGGCTCTTAATCATTAGCCAAGGATCTTTTCATTCAAACCGCACTTATTCAATTGCCTAAACATATACAAGCCAGCGGAAAGAAGGACTTTCCGTTACTCAAAATGACTTGGATTCGTATATAAG
>NW_008710750.1:11776-13123 GCF_000327385.1 Lottia gigantea
GCAGGAATTGCGTGGTGTAATTTCGGTGCAAATATTCGTGCCTGTTCTTCAAATAGTGGTGAACCGGAACGTTTTTAAAAAGTCCTTCAAAACCCGAAAATAGGCCAAAAATCGGACAAATTTTGATCATTTTGGTCAGGAAAATTTTCAAATTTCGACCCAAAATTTTTTTTCTCTTTTTTGGCTCAAATCGATTTTGGGGGACCAGGAAACGTCCGAAATTCGATTCAAAGTTGTTTCCTGCAATTTGGCGAAAAACTAGAGGCCAAAATCGGGTCTATTTCCTTGAAAAAAGTCTTAGAAAATTTATCGAGTGGTAGAATTACAAATTGCTTTTACATTGATGAAATACGCCATTGAATTTAATATTTTTAAAGTATCAAAGATTTTTTTGTAATTATTTACAATATTTTTTTATATTAATAACCCTTGCATGTCGTCCTCATATGTGGACATTATTTAAATAACATGAATAGTTGATAGTATGAACATAAAGAGTAAAACATAAAAAAATAAAATAAGGCATATATACAAAGAACAATATAAACGTTCTAAATGCATTATATTTTTAGCGTTTTCTTGTATCTTAGTTCTGGTCATATATTATACCAGCTAATAGCCGCTATTTTAGCGCTTTTCTAAAATAGCCGAGTTAGAATAGCTATAGCCGCTATTTTAGCGTTTTCTGGTATTTTGGTTCTGGTCATATATTATACCAGCTAATAGCCGCTATTTTAGCGCTTTTCTAAAATAGCCGAGTTAGAATAGCTATAGCCGCTATTTTAGCGTTTTCTGGTATTTTGGTTCTGGTCATATATATGTTTAAGACTAGGATGGTTGCGTACAAGGCGTTATACATAAATGTTATTAGAACTCTAAAATTAAATCACGGAATATAAGATCTACGGAATAACGCCTTATACGCGATCGTCCTAGTCTCAAATGCCAAACGTACACAAATATTAACAAGGTAGCACTACAGATATCTCAAGCAACACTAAAGCAGCACTACACATTAGCTCTACACATATCGTTACAGTGAATAGAGCACATATTTCTTTGGCGTTTTTTTACTAGAACGTATCCTTTTTAATGACTATCCACACTACTTACTGAATTTTCATTTTGTATATTGATTGAACTATAGGAAAGTTGACTTAAACCTATTTCTTGAAACTTATTTTTGGTACTTTGAGGCAAATCATTGTATTCCGTTCGCTTATATTTACCTTTTGTAATTTTTTGTGCTGCACCCAAATTTATCATTCTGTCCATAAAGTTGTTTACATGACACACAGGGTAAGCCTTTACCTGTCCTCCATCTGCATCAGGGGTTTTATTTTTGGG
>NW_008710751.1:0-1570 GCF_000327385.1 Lottia gigantea
AATTCGGATAAGATTATCTCATTGTAGCATTTATGAGTATAACACTTTCTTGTTTAGTTTAATTTTATAAAAGAAGAAGTGATTTAGAGATAAAGCCATTTTGTAATCTGATCGACAACCATTTTCATGTATCATAGTATCAAACTAACAACTGCTTATTTTTCTTTACTATGAATGTATATGTAGCCTTTACATCTTGTGGTTATGTACAATAATTATGTTAGCATAAACTTGTCCATTTCATACACATGTACTTATGTATATGTATTTTTCTGTTTATATATATTGTTAAACTGTGCGAGTTTGTACATCTCTCGTGGTTATGTACTTGATTACAGCAAAGTAGTCTGTACATTTAATACACATGTACTTATGTATATGTATTTTTCTGTATATATATATATTGTTAAACTGTGCGAGTTTGTACATCTCTCGTGGTTATGTACTTGATTACAGCAAAGTAGTCTGTACATTTAATACACATGTACTTATGTATATGTATTTTTCTGTATATATATATATTGTTAAACTGTGCGAGTTTGTACATCTCTCGTGGTTATGTACTTGATTACAGCAAAGTAGTCTGTACATTTCATACACATGTACTTATGTATATGTATTTTTCTGTATATATATATATATTGTTAAACTGTGCGAGTTTGTACATCTCTCGTGGTTATGTACTTGATTACAGCAAAGTAGTCTGTACATTTCATACACATGTACTTATGCATATGTATTTTTCTGTTTATATATATTGTTAAACTGTGCGAGTTTGTACATCTCTCGTGGTTATGTACTTGATTACAGCAAAGTAGTCTGTACATTTAATACACATGTACTTATGTATATGTATTTTTCGGTATATATATATATATTGTTAAACTGTGCGAGTTTGTACATCTCTCGTGGTTATGTACTTGATTACAGCAAAGTAGTCTGTACATTTCATACACATGTACTTATGTATATGTATTTTTCGGTATATATATATATATTGTTAAACTGTGCGAGTTTGTACATCTCTCGTAGTTATGTACTTGATTACAGCAAAGTAGTCTGTACATTTAATACACATGTACTTATGTATATGTATTTTTCGGTATATATATATATATTGTTAAACTGTGCGAG
The DNA here is from genome assembly GCF_000327385.1 of Lottia gigantea. Classification (NCBI taxonomy): domain Eukaryota; kingdom Metazoa; phylum Mollusca; class Gastropoda; family Lottiidae; genus Lottia; species Lottia gigantea. Next base: position 1,135 of record NW_008710751.1, read on the forward strand.
TTTGTACATCTCTCGTGGTTATGTACTTGATTACAGCAAAGTAGTCTGTACATTTCATACACATGTACTTATGTATATGTATTTTTCTGTATATATATATATTGTTAAACTGTGCGAGTTTGTACATCTCTCGTGGTTATGTACTTGATTACAGCAAAGTAGTCTGTACATTTAATACACATGTACTTATGTATATGTATTTTTCTGTTTATATATATTGTTAAACTGTGCGAGTTTGTACATCTCTCGTGGTTATGTACTTGATTACAGCAAAGTAGTCTGTACATTTAATACACATGTACTTATGTATATGTATTTTTCTGTACATATATATATTGTTAAACTGTGCGAGTTTGTACATCTCTCGTGGTTATGTACTTGATTACAGCAAAGTAGTCTGTACATTTAATACAAATGTACTTATGTATATGTATTT
>NW_008710752.1:0-912 GCF_000327385.1 Lottia gigantea
TCATTCATTCATTCATTCATTCATTTTACTCATTCCATACCTCAATATAGGAGAATCAATTATTATAAACGTGGTCAATGGTGTGTTTTTTACCTCAAGGTTTAGACTAGACCAGGGCTTTTTCGTCAGCTTTTTACTACGAGCTGTTCTATTTTGAAGCGAAATCAGGGGAAATGGCAAGAAAGAGGGACAGGAGGGGATTTTGTACTTCGTACTTTGTTTCAAGATAAAGACTTTTTTCACTCTTTTTTGAGATTTTGGATGGCCCTGAAAAGGGCCGTTTTTTTGTTGATTGCAAGAACTGCACTTTTTAAGCACGTTCGCCTCGGATTCTTCGGGCCAATTGAATGTCCTTGGGCATAATGGTCACTCTCTTGGCGTGGATGGCACACAAGTTGGTATCTTCGAAAAGACCGACCAAATAAGCCTCACTGGCTTCTTGGAGAGCCATGACAGCTGAGCTCTGGAATCGAAGATCAGTCTTGAAGTCTTGAGCGATTTCTCTCACCAATCGTTGGAAGGGAAGTTTTCGGATCAACAATTCGGTGCTCTTCTGGTAACGACGGATTTCTCTCAGAGCCACGGTTCCGGGTCGGTATCTGTGAGGTTTCTTTACACCGCCGGTAGCTGGGGCGCTCTTTCGGGCAGCCTTGGTGGCCAGCTGTTTTCTTGGGGCCTTGCCTCCAGTGGATTTACGGGCAGTCTGCTTCGTACGGGCCATTTTCTTCTTTTAGCTTCTAATACGTCTGCTCAGCTCGACAGTCAAATAGTAGAATGAACCCAATACCACTCANACAAACACACACATAAATTTCCCCTATTAGTCTCTTTCTTTAGTTTGCTTCACGCGCCGTCAAAGCCCATTGGTTGCTTTTAACTCAATGCGGCTCTCTGATTGGCCCAAAACGACGT
>NW_008710752.1:26338-28022 GCF_000327385.1 Lottia gigantea
TCCACCCCGACACTGGAGTCAGCAGCAAAGCTATGTCTATCATGAACAGTTTCGTCAACGACATTTTCGAGAGAATCGCTGCCGAAGCTTCAAGACTCGCTCACTACAACAAAAGATCGACCATCACCAGCAGGGAAATCCAAACTGCCGTTCGACTTCTGTTACCCGGTGAGCTCGCCAAGCACGCCGTTTCCGAAGGAACAAAGGCCGTCACCAAATACACCAGCTCCAAATAAGCTGTGTGTCGAACTTTAGTTCAAAACTAAAAAAAACAACGGCCCTTTTCAGGGCCACCTAAAATCTCCCAAAAAGAGTGAAAACAGTCTTTTCATACAACTAAATCAAAGCGAAAAATAGAAAAAATGTCCTCCAGCCCCCTACCCCCAAACTGTCAACAAACACCCTTGTCTATAGAGAAAAATTGAAAAGATGTATAGCTATAGTTATAGCGTTTGAAAATGAGTTTTGTGTATGTAGAGGCTATTCAGTATACTGTTATCACAAATCACACCTTACACCCTACCGATCAACCCTAAACCCCATGAAATTTACAAATTTTTGCCCCACTGCCCCAAAATCGTTTTTCTATCACTGAATTCTGTTGTGTAGGCTACTATTGAATTTTCTGCAGTCGTACGACTGTTTCAAGTTAAGAAATGTGAGGGCCTCTCATAGGTCCGCGCTCGCGCCATACGTTTACAATGGCAAGCGATAAAGCTAGTGAAGTGGGTCAAATTAAAACCTTTCCCCTTGCCTTATTTTGAAAATTTAACCAATTTTGACTATTGNGAAAGATGTCTTAGGCTCAAAACCCCATTTCAACGCGAAAGAAGGATTTTGAACGTATCAGGTATTTGGTCAAATTCGTAAAATCAAATGTGAGGGCCTCTCATAGGTCCGCGCGCGGCATTCATATAGTCAGGCTAAAAATTTTCGAATCATTATTCAGTTTACGTTACAAGTGTAAGGTACGAATATCAAACTGCTACCATGTCTGGACGAGGAAAGGGAGGAAAAGGTTTAGGAAAAGGAGGAGCCAAGCGTCACAGGAAAGTTCTCCGTGATAACATCCAAGGTATTACCAAGCCAGCTATTAGACGTCTAGCTCGACGAGGTGGTGTCAAACGTATCTCCGGCCTTATCTACGAAGAAACCAGAGGTGTATTGAAAGTCTTCTTAGAAAACGTCATTCGAGATGCTGTCACCTACACTGAACATGCCAAGAGGAAGACCGTCACTGCCATGGATGTCGTCTATGCTTTGAAGAGACAAGGCCGAACCCTCTACGGATTCGGAGGTTAAGCTTTTGCTTACCAGTCAGTCTCCCGAAGAGCACTCAAACGGCCCTTTTCAGGGCCACCCAAATTCTCACAAGAGAGTAAATTACAGTCTTATTTCAAAATACCATCCAGTAATGAAATTAACTACAAAATACATACTACCCGCACACATCATGCCCCACCCCATTTTTTTTGTCTTCACCCTTCAAAGAAGCATAACACCCATATAAATCGTATAGACTATAGTATAAGCCCTTGTCGTGTGTGACCTAACTAANACTATAGCTATATAGTAGATATAGTAGAGAGAGAGAGAGAGAGACCTGAGTGGCCTACAACTAACTACTCTTTATACACTGACTCGCTCGCTCACTCACTCATCCATCCATTCATACAGTGCAGTG
>NW_008710752.1:34028-35266 GCF_000327385.1 Lottia gigantea
CTCAGAGCCACGGTTCCGGGTCGGTATCTGTGAGGTTTCTTTACACCGCCGGTAGCTGGGGCGCTCTTTCGGGCAGCCTTGGTGGCCAGCTGTTTTCTTGGGGCCTTGCCTCCAGTGGATTTACGGGCAGTCTGCTTCGTACGGGCCATTTTCTTCTTTTAGCTTCTAATACGTCTGCTCAGCTNGACAGTCAAATAGTAGAATGAACCCAATACCACTCAAACAAACACACACATAAATTTCCCCTCTCTCTCTTTCTTTAGTTTGCTTCACGCGCCGTCAAAGCCCATTGGTTGCTTTTAACTCAATGCGGCTCTCTGATTGGCCCAAAACGACGTCACGCCATTGGCTAACTTTCGATCCTCTTTTTCTAGTCAGTTTGTACCAAAAAGCTTTCGACTCCTTTTTTCATGTCGTTTTGAACTAAAAAGCTTTCGACTCTACTTTTTCGTCGTTTTGAACGAAAAAGTGTTGGATGCTTCTTTTTCGACCGTTTTCTATCACTCATTTACCTTCATATCGCCGAAAAAGCGTTCGATCCCCTTTTTCTGGTCATTTTGTACCATGTACCATTTTTCGAAGAATTTTGTAAAAAAAAAAGTGTTCGATCCTATTTTCAAGCGAAAAGTGTCCCTTTTCAACCGTTTTGCCTCTCGGCATAGGGGGGAATGAATTTTTTGTCTATTTCACCTCACCCGTGGATCTGCTTTGATCAGGGACGAATAACGAGAGTGTAAGTTGGTTTGTACAAGAGAGAAAATCTAATTAGTAATTCGTTAATCTGGTTTAATCCAGACGAGTGATTGATTGAGTGAGTGAGTGACTATGTAAACGAACGTATGGATAAACGAATGAATGAATGTATGTCACGCTGACACACCACAAGCCGTGAGTGTTTATATAGCGATTTGTCCTTATTAGACAGGGGATATTGGGGACATTCCTTTATTTTGAAATGTAAGATTTAGACTTTTTCCCTCTTTTTTGAGATTTTGGGTGGCCCTGAAAAGGGCCGTTTTTTTGTGTATTCTAAATAAATCGCTAGATTTATTTGGATGCAGCCTTCTCGGATTTCTTGGGTAAGAGAACGGCTTGGATGTTGGGGAGGACACCACCTTGAGCGATGGTTACTCCGGACAACAGCTTGTTCAATTCCTCGTCATTTCGGATAGCCAACTGTAAATGTCTTGGAATGATTCTGGATTTCTTGTTGTCACGGGCAGCGTTACCAGCCAACT
>NW_008710752.1:35316-36174 GCF_000327385.1 Lottia gigantea
CTTTTGAACTAAAAAGCTTTCGACTCTACTTTTTCGTCGTTTTGAACGAAAAAGTGTTGGATGCTTCTTTTTCGACCNGTTTTCTATCACTCATTTACCTTCATATCGCCGAAAAAGCGTTCGATCCCCTTTTTCTGGTCATTTTGTACCATGTACCATTTTTCGAAGAATTTTGTAAAAAAAAAAGTGTTCGATCCTATTTTCAAGCGAAAAGTGTCCCTTTTCAACCGTTTTGCCTCTCGGCATAGGGGGGAATGAATTTTTTGTCTATTTCACCTCACCCGTGGATCTGCTTTGATCAGGGACGAATAACGAGAGTTATTATTAGACAGGGGATATTGGGGACATTCCTTTATTTTGAAATGTAAGATTTAGACTTTTTCCCTCTTTTTTGAGATTTTGGGTGGCCCTGAAAAGGGCCGTTTTTTTGTGTATTCTAAATAAATCGCTAGATTTATTTGGATGCAGCCTTCTCGGATTTCTTGGGTAAGAGAACGGCTTGGATGTTGGGGAGGACACCACCTTGAGCGATGGTTACTCCGGACAACAGCTTGTTCAATTCCTCGTCATTTCGGATAGCCAACTGTAAATGTCTTGGAATGATTCTGGATTTCTTGTTGTCACGGGCAGCGTTACCAGCCAACTCGAGAACTTCAGCAGCCAAATATTCCAAAACAGCGGCTAAGTAGACTGGGGCACCAGCTCCGACTCGCTCGGCATAGTTTCCCTTTCTCAACAGACGGTGGATACGACCGACAGGGAACTGTAATCCAGCCCGGGATGATCGGGTCTTGCTCTTTCCCTTTACTTTTCCTCCTTTTCCTCGTCCAGACATGATGTGAATTTAGTTAGTGAGAC
>NW_008710752.1:60798-61514 GCF_000327385.1 Lottia gigantea
AACACTTTATAAAACATTCTGTCAGGGTTTGAGTAGATNTACTCAAAAATTAAACCCCACCCCACCGTATTGTGATCCCATATTCTCGCCTAGTGTTTCTAAGTAAATTGATTAGACCTGTAGGATAATCCGGTCATTGGCGGTAATCAACATAGACGTTCGGTCGGTGTATTTTGCACATGGCTTCACGGTTAAGTTAGGGCTAGGTTTCATTCATTCATTCATTCATTCATTCATTTTACTCATTCCATACCTCAATATAGGAGAATCAATTATTATAAACGTGGTCAATGGTGTGTTTTTTACACTCAAGGTTTAGACTAGACCAGGGCTTTTTCGTCAGCTTTTTACTACGAGCTGTTCTATTTTGAAGCGAAATCAGGGGAAATGGCAAGAAAGAGGGACAGGAGGGGATTTTGTACTTCGTACTTTGTTTCAAGATAAAGACTTTTTTCACTCTTTTTTGAGATTTTGGATGGCCCTGAAAAGGGCCGTTTTTTTGTTGATTGCAAGAACTGCACTTTTTAAGCACGTTCGCCTCGGATTCTTCGGGCCAATTGAATGTCCTTGGGCATAATGGTCACTCTCTTGGCGTGGATGGCACACAAGTTGGTATCTTCGAAAAGACCGACCAAATAAGCCTCACTGGCTTCTTGGAGAGCCATGACAGCTGAGCTCTGGAATCGAAGATCAGTCTGAAGTCTTGAGCGATTCTC
>NW_008710752.1:61564-62762 GCF_000327385.1 Lottia gigantea
GGAGCAGCTTTTTTAGGTTTGGCAGCTGTCTTCTTGGCACCGGCGACTTTGGTCTTTTTGGGTGTAGCTGTCTTCTTGGTGGTAGTTTTCTTGGCTTTTGGCTTCTTTGGTGTAGAGGCTTTCTTGGCAGCAGGCTTCTTGGCGGCGACTTTTTCACCTTGCTGGGTTTCTCGCTTTTGCTTTCACCGAGTTTGAAGGAACCGGCAGCCCCAGTGCCTTTCGACTGCTTCAGGGTACCAGCTTTGACGCCGTTTTTCAAAGCGTTCTTTATTCTGGAGTTAACTGCTTTCAGGTCTGTGCCGACTTTGTAGTTTGCCATGACGTACTTCAAAATGGCTTGTCTGGAGGAGCCGCCCCTTTCCTTCAAGGAAGCGACTGCAGCCTTGATCATATCTACATATTTCGGGTGAGCAGCTGGCACCTTAGGCTTGGCTGAGGTCTTCTTCTTGGGTGATTTGTGAACGGGAGCTACGGCTGCGTCAGTCATCTTGGATTGCTTCTTGCGAACGTCGTTCTTCTTCTGTGTACGAGAGGAAAATGAATAGACTAAACGCGTGTATTGTGTAGACCCATACAAGTAAAGCGCGGACTTGATAGTGAGCACGCCTTAATTTTACCTGGTTTTGACTTGAGATAAATCTTGTGTTTGTAATTTCATGACAAATACGTATTTCAAGGGTCATTTTTGCTAATTTTCCCAAAAATTAGACTTAACCTGGTCAAAGAAACATTTGTCTACTATACCATTCTCATACTGTGAGGAAATTGGCAATATTTGAACTCAAATCACGGTTTTTTAGAGCCCGACTTTTCCTTTTCGTCCGTTTCAGTAGTGAAAAAGACCCAACTTTCACTCCAGTTCCGTAACACAGGGCAGGTAAGTGACTTTGGGAGGGCTAAATAGGTGCAAATATCAGTCCACTAGACTTTTTCATAAGTTTGAGCAATCTCCCACCTTTTGGGACTTTCTTATAAGGAAATCATAGAGGGCATTGGCGCTCAAAATACACCACGGTGAAAATGTATGGTTTAAAGTTCATTAACGTTCTGTATTGAGATTGGCGTGAAAAAGAGTGAATAAAGTGAAAGAAATTAGGAAAAACTGAGAAATGAAGAANATCGCGTTTTGTCTCTTACCTTTGAACTTGGACACATACATACTTACCATATCAAAATCCCATGACAAGTGTACGAAATT
>NW_008710752.1:69430-70335 GCF_000327385.1 Lottia gigantea
TTCTTTTACCTTCTAATACGTCTGCTCAGCTCGACAGTCAAATAGTAGAATGAACCCAATACCACTCAAACAAACACACACATAAATTTCCCCTCTCTCTCTTTCTTTAGTNTGCTTCACGCGCCGTCAAAGCCCATTGGTTGCTTTTAACTCAATGCGGCTCTCTGATTGGCCCAAAACGACGTCACGCCATTGGCTAACTTTCGATCCTCTTTTTCTAGTCAGTTTGTACCAAAAAGCTTTCGACTCCTTTTTTCATGTCGTTTTGAACTAAAAAGCTTTCGACTCTACTTTTTCGTCGTTTTGAACGAAAAAGTGTTGGATGCTTCTTTTTCGACCGTTTTCTATCACTCATTTACCTTCATATCGCCGAAAAAGCGTTCGATCCCCTTTTTCTGGTCATTTTGTACCATGTACCATTTTTCGAAGAATTTTGTAAAAAAAAAAGTGTTCGATCCTATTTTCAAGCGAAAAGTGTCCCTTTTCAACCGTTTTGCCTCTCGGCATAGGGGGGAATGAATTTTTTGTCTATTTCACCTCACCCGTGGATCTGCTTTGATCAGGGACGAATAACGAGAGTTATTATTAGACAGGGGATATTGGGGACATTCCTTTATTTTGAAATGTAAGATTTAGACTTTTTCCCTCTTTTTTGAGATTTTGGGTGGCCCTGAAAAGGGCCGTTTTTTTGTGTATTCTAAATAAATCGCTAGATTTATTTGGATGCAGCCTTCTCGGATTTCTTGGGTAAGAGAACGGCTTGGATGTTGGGGAGGACACCACCTTGAGCGATGGTTACTCCGGACAACAGCTTGTTCAATTCCTCGTCATTTCGGATAGCCAACTGTAAATGTCTTGGAATGATTCTGGATTTCTTGTTGTCACGGGCAGCGTTACCAGCCAAC
>NW_008710753.1:0-1567 GCF_000327385.1 Lottia gigantea
TTTTGCGAGAAAGAACCCGCTTGGAAAATTCCCATAGAATGTCTACGGCCANTACCACGTTGAAAGCACCAGTTCTCGTCCGATCACTGAAGTTAAGCAACGTCGGGCTCGGTTAGTACTTGGATGGGTGACCGCCTGGGAACACCGAGTGCGGTAGACTCCTTTTTGCAGACATTTTGGCCTGTTTTGCGAGAAAGACCCGCTTGGAAAATTCCCATAGAATGTCTACGGCCATACCACGTTGAAAGCACCAGTTCTCGTCCGATCACTGAAGTTAAGCAACGTCGGGCTCGGTTAGTACTTGGATGGGTGACCGCCTGGGAACACCGAGTGCTGTAGACTCCTTTTTGCAGACATTTTGGCCTGTTTTGCGAGAAAGACCCGCTTGGAAAATTCCCATAGAATGTCTACGGCCATACCACGTTGAAAGCACCAGTTCTCGTCCGATCACTGAAGTTAAGCAACGTCGGGCTCGGTTAGTACTTGGATGGGTGACCGCCTGGGAACACCGAGTGCTGTAGACTCCTTTTTGCAGACATTTTGGCCTGTTTTGCGAGAAAGACCCGCTTGGAAAATTCCCATAGAATGTCTACGGCCATACCACGTTGAAAGCACCAGTTCTCGTCCGATCACTGAAGTTAAGCAACGTCGGGCTCGGTTAGTACTTGGATGGGTGACCGCCTGGGAACACCGAGTGCTGTAGACTCCTTTTTGCAGACATTTTGGCCTGTTTTGCGAGAAAGACCCGCTTGGAAAATTCCCATAGAATGTCTACGGCCATACCACGTTGAAAGCACCAGTTCTCGTCCGATCACTGAAGTTAAGCAACGTCGGGCTCGGTTAGTACTTGGATGGGTGACCGCCTGGGAACACCGAGTGCTGTAGACTCCTTTTTGCAGACATTTTGGCCTGTTTTGCGAGAAAGACCCGCTTGGAAAATTCCCATAGAATGTCTACGGCCATACCACGTTGAAAGCACCAGTTCTCGTCCGATCACTGAAGTTAAGCAACGTCGGGCTCGGTTAGTACTTGGATGGGTGACCGCCTGGGAACACCGAGTGCTGTAGACTCCTTTTTGCAGACATTTTGGCGTGTTTTGCGAGAAAGACCCGCTTGGAAAATTCCCATAGAATGTCTACGGCCATACCACGTTGAAAGCACCAGTTCTCGTCCGATCACTGAAGTTAATGAAAAGCACCAGTTCTCGTCCGATCACTGGTTAGTATGGACTTCCGGTTTGGTGAAAATAGGAGTAAGACGTGAAATGGTATTGCTCTGATTAATCGCCTAACATCGAGTTTTGTGTGGATATTTTTTTGTAAATGATTACTGTAAGTAATTAACAAACACTTTTGTGACATTGTTCGATTTGAAATTTGTTTATAAGTGGACTGATTTAACATTTTTGGGGCCTTTGGCCCGGCTGGTGTTTAGCCAGTAAATCCGACATGGCGTCCGGTGTGTCGTCTGCCACAACAAACCTATTAATTAAAGACAATACGGTAAAGGTTATACTTTCTGACAATGTAAAACTGCTTGCTGCTGACGTTATAAAATTAGTGAAGAT
>NW_008710754.1:0-1569 GCF_000327385.1 Lottia gigantea
TCTTTACAGTAATATCAGGAGGTTGTCCGTCATGTTATTTCTTTCCAGTTTTCTTTTTTGTCCCATCTGACTATAAAGAGGTTTGTTTACTTTCTTAAAATAGACCAAGCTTCTATTATATAAACTTGATAAACCTGAACTTCGTATACATCATTACCTTCATTCATTAAGTAGTGTACATCAACTCAATATTATTAGCTATGTGGATTGCCCGGGTTGAGTTGATAATCCTAAAAATCAACTCAATATTGTTAGCTATGTGAATTGTCCGGGTTGAGTTGACAATACTAAAAATCAACTCAATATTATTAGCTATGTGAATTGTCCGGGTTGAGTTGACAATCCTAAAATCAACTCAATATTATTAGCTATGTGGATTGTCCGGGTTGAGTTGATAATACTAAAATCAACTCAATATTATAAGCTATGTGTATTGTCCGGGTCGAGTTGACAAAACTAAAATCAACAAAATATTGTTAGCTATGTGGATTGTCCGGGTTGAGTTGATAATCCTAAAAATCAACTCAATATTATTAGCTATGTGGATTGTCCGGGTTGAGTTGATAATACTAAAATCAACTCAATATTATTAGCTATGTGGATTGTCCGGGTTGAGTTGATAATACTAAAAATCAACTCAATATTATTAGCTATGTGGATTGTCAGGGTTGAGTTGATAATACTAAAATCAACTCAATATTATTAGCTATGTGGATTGTCCGGGTTGAGTTGATAATATTAAAATCAACTCAATATTATTAGCTATGTGGATTGTCCGGCTTGACCGGGTTGAGTTGAAAATCCTAAAGATCAACAAAATATTATTAGCTATGTGGATTGTCCGGGTTGACCGGGTTGAGTTGATAGTCCTAAAAATCAAAGAAATATTATTAGCTGTGAAGATTGTTCGGATTGAGTTGACAATACTAAAAATAAAATCATTAATTTTAGTTGAGTTGACAACCTTAAAAATTAACACTGGCCGGGTTGAGTTGACAATCACAAATACTGTATCAACCGAACATCATGAGCGATTTGGAGATGGTAAGCAAGCCGTTCAGGTGTTCACCATGTTAGTCTTATTCATATCAACTTCTTAAGAGGAACTTTCTATCAGCAACTTTCAGAAAACCTTGGTAAAGTATTTCGAAACGATCTTAGCGCTAGGATATACAAGAAACAGTGCCTTCAATTAAAACCTTAGGACATCTTAGCGGTAAGGTGGATTAGAGAATACGTGTCCAGAATTATCTTTGATTAGAAGTTAAAAAAGACGAGTCGTCTTTACTTGAGAGACTGACATATAAGGAAACAGCATCTATAAAAATAGAAATTGCTAGTTTGAAATATTTTTGAAGGAATTTTTTAAGTACATTTCCAGTACATGTACTTCTGAAGACTATTTGCATAGATTCAAGACTCAAATCAACCCCCACAATGGTGCATCTATCCCTTTAACATCGCGATCAGCTTCATTTCAGCAACTACTAGAAGTCGCCATCTTCAGACATCAACAACTGGATGGTTAGATTTCTGAAATTGAAAACTGTTTTGTCCCAAACCATGTCA
>NW_008710755.1:0-1569 GCF_000327385.1 Lottia gigantea
ATATACTATTTTTACAATCTCCTTATATTCTGAGAGCTTATATATCATTTTTACAATCTCCTAATATTCTGAGAGCTGATATATTATTTTTACAATCTCCTGATATTCTGAGAGCTTATATATCATTTTTATAATCTCCTGATATTCTGAGAGCTGATATATCATTTTTACAATCTCCTTATATTCTGAGAGCTGATATATTATTTTTACAATCTCCTGATATTCTGAGAGCTGATATATTATTTTTACAATCTCCTAATATTCTGAGAGCTTATATATCACTTTTACAATCTCCTGATATTCTGAGAGCTGATATATCATTTTTACAATCTCCTTATATTCTGAGAGCTGATATATTATTTTTACAATCTCTTGATATTCTATGAGCTAATATATTATTTTTACAATCTCCTGATATTCTGAGAGCTTATATATTATTTTTACAATCTCCTAATATTCTGAGAGCTGATATATTATTTTTACAATCTCCTGATATTCTGAGAGCTTATATATCATTTTTACAATCTCCTGATATGCTGAGAGCTGATATATTATTTTTACAATCTCCTGATATTCTGAGAGCTAATATATCATTTTTATAAGCTTCTGATATTCTGAGAGCTGATATATCATTTTTATAAGCTCCTAATATTCTGAGAGCTTATATATCATTTTTACAATCTCCTGATATTCTGAGAGCTAATATATTATTTTTATAAGCTTCTGATATTCTGAGAGCTGATATATCATTTTTACAATCTCCTAATATTCTGAGAGCTGATATATCATTTTTATAAGCTCCTAATATTCTGAGAGCTTATATATCATTTTTACAATCTCCTGATATTCTGAGAGCTGATATTTCATTTTTATAAGCTTCTGATATTCTGAGAGCTGATATATCATTTTTATAATCTCCTTATATTCTGAGAGCTGATATATTATTTTTACAATCTCCTAATATTCTGAGAGCTGATATATCATTTTTATAATCTCCTGATATTCTGAGAGCTGATATATCATTTTTATAAGCTCCTAGTATTCTGAGAGCTTATATATCATTTTTACAATCTCCTGATATTCTGAGAGCTGATATTTCATTTTTATAAGCTTCTGATATTCTGAGAGCTGATATATCATTTTTATAAGCTCCTAATATTCTGAGAGCTTATATATCATTTTTATAAGCTCCTAATATTCTGAGAGCTTATATATCATTTTTATAAGCTCCTAATATTCTGAGAGCTTATATATCATTTTTACAATCTCCTGATATTCTGAGAGCTGATATTTCATTTTTATAAGCTTCTGATATTCTGAGAGCTGATATATCATTTTTATAATCTCCTTATATTCTGAGAGCTGATATATTATTTTTACAATCTCCTAATATTCTGAGAGCTGATATATCATTTTTATAATCTCCTGATATTCTGAGAGCTGATATATCATTTTTATAAGCTCCTAGTATTCTGAGAGCTTATATATCATTTTTACAATCTCCTGATATTCTGAGAGCTGATATTTCATTTTTATAAGCTTCTGATATTCTGAGAGCTGATATTTCAT